>NC_137222.1:16162922-16270422 GCF_949987685.1 Ammodytes marinus
TATTTCTTCATTGCATTGTAAATGTTTGTGTCGGCTATATTTATATTTCATTTATAGCTTCAAAAAATGGCATCATAGCCAGTAGAAATTATTTTCAAAACGTTAGGAGAAAAAATAAAAATGTGCCTTTGAAGATTATGTGTTGGAGCAAAATACTGTGGCCTTTATTTCTTACTATAGTTCTCAAAATAGCACCAACAGCTAATACAATATCATTTGGAGTTTAAAGGGATTTAGCTAGCCAGTTTAGTAAATGTAGTGTGTAGTGTGTGGCTAAATACATTAATAATACATGTGATGACATTTTTTTTTGTTTGAAGGGAGAGGAAAATAATTAGCATTTAGCATCAGAAATGAAGGTGCCAATGGGTCCTGATGCACTAAAAAGAATAATTCATTTGTCTGTTAGTTTAGCTTAAGGGTTGAAGAAATACTTTAAAAAGACTTTTCCAGCCCAAAAGACATGGCGTTAATTCTCTCAGCGTGGGATCCAAGCTCATTAAAACACACCACCACTCTCGTCATGAGGGGAGCCGTCGCCAGCTGACCTGTGACCTATTTTGGGTGTGACCCAATAAGAAACCAGGCTGCAGAGTCCATTATTCAACATCCTGGGAACTCAAACCTTAAAGCGGGCTCTCCTCTCAAGTGCTAAACCAATCCGAGTTTGAATTAGCCAACGAATAAAAGACCTTATGTGTTTTCTTCCAACAGTTTAATGGACCAAACTCTCTGGAGCTGCAGCGAACGTTTCAGTGTGTGTTTGTGTGTGTGTGTGTGTGTGTGTGTGTGTGTGTGTGTGTGTGTGTGTGTGGTGCTAGGCGAGAGTGTGGGAGTTGTCCAGGATACAGACTAGGGAGTGTGTCCTGCAGTTTGAACAATCACACCCAAACTTCCACTTTACCTCAATCAGCCACTGACCATTTCCCTCCTTTGACCTCTCGTTCCATTTTACTTCCTCTCTGGCTTTCGCTCTCTCTCTTCTGTTTTGCACATTTTGTTCCTTCCCATTCTTCCCTTCAATGTTTTCTTTTCATACATTCTCTTCCTCTGTCTCTCATTTTTTTCTCTCTCTCTGTCCCTGTCTGCATGGTCAATTCATCTCAATCCTGTCCAGTTCAATTCAGTGGGTGCTTTCTCTTCACGAGGGGTTAGAAGTAACTTATTGCGGACACTATTGTTACTGTAACTGATTACCTTTTTCAGGGGATACTTTTGACTATTTTTAGAATCATTAAAAATCCCTAAATGTACTTTGAGTTAAAATGCTGGGAATTTATGATTAAAGCTGAAAATGTCAGACTCTTTTGTTTGTTAATTTTTCTTTTTAGGTTAGCTATTCAGATTGATGGGTGTGGGGTACAATGCCACATCACCGATTCTCATCATCTACGCATATTTTAGATGTTATGAGAAGGATGATACACACTGGACATATAGCCAGTATATCAGAAGGTTGTGTTCATTGTAGGTGTTAACCTTTATTGATGTTGGTCCAGGCCGCTTTTTTCTTCAATATTGTTTAGAAAGGCCAACAGACAAAAGACAAATGATAAAATTATTAAGCTTATTAAAGTTAAAATGTATGAATCACTACAATACATAGTGTGTGTTAGGTAGTGTTAGGTTTGAGTACTACTGTATTTACTCACAGAGTAACTTTGTTATGGCCAAGTCAGGAGGATTTTCTGTATATTTGCATTGAACCTCATTTAATCTGTGATACACCTTTCCAATGATTTAAAAAAAACATATAAGGCATGTTGGAGCATCAGTTAATCAGAGAGAAGTTGGTCTACCGGAAGAATTGTAGCTGTTCAGTCAGGATGCCACATTTGGAGTTGACAGGTGAAACTATTAATAACAGTTAACTCAGAGTTCGTGGGCGACTGTGGCTCAGTTGGTAGAGCGGGTCGGCCGATGATCGAAGGGTTGGAGTTTCGATTCCTGCCCTGCCACCTGTGTCATAGTTGTTGTGTCCTTAGGCAAGACACTTCACCCACCTTGCCTCGTGTGAATGTCGATAGTTAGCCTGCTATCGGTATGTGAATGGTAATGTGGGAAAGGAAAACAGGTCTCCCTTGCAAACGAGTCTTTGGTCTCAATGGGATATACCTGTATAAATAAAGGTTTAAAAAATAAAATAAAAATGGCATTTAAAAATCGCACATGATCTCACTTGGCAAGTAAAGATGCAATCATCATGAAACATTTGCACATATTTTCCTCTTTTCTTTTTTTCTATGATCCTTTCTGTCTCTTTAGGTGTTATGACACCTCCCCCTAGTGTTCACCATCTAGTACTAAGCTCTACTCTACAACAGCAGAGGGGAGGATCAGAGGGTGGAGCTCTGCTTGCATGCACAGGTAAAAAAAATGTTGCAAGGCTGTAAGCCAAAGCCATACAGCAGAGCAAGTAGAGGCTGTTAGGAAGTGGCCAGTGGTGAGAAAAGACATGCAGAGCAGTAAAGGAAGCAAGCAATCAGCCAGATGTTGCTCTTGACTCAATCCAAGTTAGATTTTGAAGGCCTGACTTACAATGGGGAGCTTTGTGGCTGATCTCTTTCTGCTCCTGCTGATTTCCACAGGACACGTTTATGGAGGTAAGACATTGGACAGGAGAGAAACTAACCTGACTGTGAGATGCAGGAGTTGCAAACAGAGAACAGTTATTCTCCAACATCATTGTTGAAGGATGTGATGCATTTATATAATAAAACTGGTGTAGAGCTGTTAAAAAGAGCATGTCAAAATAATGGTTTTAATCTTGGTTAGTGCTGATTTAAGCTTACTTTTTACATGCACACACAAGCTTTGGTTGTTATCCTTAAGTGAATCCTATCATATTTTAATGAGCTGACACAGGAGTTGAGTAATGTTGTAAACAACGTTTTGCTGTTTGCACAGTTCAAATGTGTCTGAGACAGTTAGCATCTTAATATTGAATCCAGTATGATATTTTCTGTAGACAGATGTCAATAAACTGCTTGATACTGGATTCAATTGTGTTTGGATGCTGGCAGGTAAGTATATATTTTTTAATTTGTAAAGCACCCTAATCCCAAAGTGCTTGTATTGCACAGGAGCAATGGTTCCTAAGAGGTCAGTCTGTTCACCAGATGTTCTCTTTGATAGTTTAAACCTTGATTTCATATAGGGCCAGTTCCGCAGACATGGATTAAGCCTAGGCCCGGACTAAATGGAACTTTCAATGGACAATATCGATTACATAGTGATGTAAACAGTGCTTTATGACAAAATGGTGTCATCATTAATACGTTTGGCTTTGCTCTGCACCCAAACATTTTTTTATTTACACACAGCTAAATCCATATATTTAACTGCTGTAAACATGAGCCTTTCCCCAGTGTTTCTACGCACAGCAGTTCATTTTACACTTCACTTAGTTTTGAAAAGCCTTCCAGAGCTGTCTGAGTGGACAATTTTGCAATCAACAGGTCTGATCAAATCAAATATATCAAATGATTTTTCTAAAAAGGTTTGTTGCACATTTCAGGGCCTACTGCATTGTCTCATACAAATTAATCATGGGTCATGTTTAAATTGTATTTAATTTGTCTCCTTGAAGACATTAGAGGTGTGTCTGTGACTGTAGGAAGATTAACAATAATCCAATGTTCACTGGTATCATAGAGGCAGATTAGAAATAGATGGACAGACATGGGTTATACTAACAGCAGGCTTATAGGCTTTATGCAGAGCGGCATGCTGGGTTGGCATGCTGACTGAGTACTTCCCAATGGGAACAGTCTTACAGACCATAATAATAGCCTTGTTATTAAACGTTATATTTTGCAAGCAGTGCATTTAATGATTTAAATAAGATTAGATTAGATTAGATTCACTTTATTATCATTGCACAGTAACAGGTTACAATCATAGATAGTAGGTTACAATACAACAAAATGTAGGTGGGTCTAAACATCAGTTTGAGCAACATGCATGTAAAAATATATTACAGTATGCAATATAACAATCAGCCATTACGAAAAATTTGACCAATTCAGGCATACAATGATAATAAAATATATGCATTCAGTAGAACAGATGTAAAATATAATAATTGTTCCATTGTTTTGGTATTAAAAGTAATTTTGTACTTATTTTTTCTTAATGGATGTTAACCAAGACGACTTTTCCTAATATTAGCCACAAAAGCTTCCTAAAAAAAGCTTAAACTATAGTCACTGTTGGTCAACTGAAACGGTAAACTGTACTCCCTTAATATTAATTAAAATAAATCAGAAATGTTGGCCAACTCGGCAGGTGTTTTAACCGCCGGCAAGAATACATTCTTCTTTACAGCCTGAGCACTATGTACAAATGGTTATGATTTTTCCTTCAGGCAGAAGTCGTTTTTTTTGCTGACTGACTTTATTCCGTTTGATGTGGGAGTATATAGTATAGGCTTACACTTAATTACACCGCCGAATTTGTGAGCTCTACACAGCATATGCCTGAGTAATTACTTCATAAAATGTGTCGTATTTGGTTTTTCTCACCCTCACACTTCTTAACTTTTTTTAGTTAAAATAACTTTTTTTAGTTAAAATAACTGAAGAAGAGTATGAAGAGTATGTTGTGTAAAACTATTTACAATGTATGTGTTTTTTGGATCTGGTTTTTCATTTGAATCATTTAAAATAAATTATTCCTGTTCATTTCCACTGATTGTGCACAAACACACATTCATAGATAGAGATAGGGAGGCTTGGTACATTCCCATCATGTAACTCTTCAATTATAACACCCTATAATGAAATGAGTAAATCAGTGCAGACGAAAGTATGCCAAATGAAAAAAAATGTGAAAGCAGTGGAAATGCTTCTTACATTTTTAGCCACGAAAACTACATGATTTTAGAAATGTAGTAACAACGTGTAAATACCTTATTTGTTACCAACTATATATAATAATTATATCTGGCATACAGTTACGATATCATGGTCAAGAATGAATTTCATTTGTTGTCCTTTAAACCTTTTTATTCATGTGGACCGTTGGTTCACTACATGTGCTGTGAAAAATGTACTATCTGCCAATTAGGTCAACAGTGAAGTGTAATTAGCATCAGTACATTTAAGGTTGACCTGCTCCAAAATGCATTAGTTGTCATTAATTGAATTTGGTTAGAAGGTCTAAAGTGCAGAATAGACACCACATTGACAGACCAGTCAGAACAAACTAATGGAATAGTCTTTGCTTGGAAAAGGCTTTTTGTCACTAAATGTTCACTTAATGTGTTTGGTTTTTGGTAGATGTTTATGTGTAACTGCGAATGTAATTTTATTATCTTTATTTTTGGCAAACGACTTGATCTGACAAAAGCTAAGGCCAATGCCTCCTATTTCATCATTGTAGTGTCGTTCTACGGTGATGGCTACATCCACCTGCGGACAGTGGAGGCCTCAATTCAGACGTTACTTCATGTACGATTTCGAACCTCCAGTCAGACGGGGCTGCTGTTTTTAGCAGCTGGACGCAGAGACTTCTTGCTGCTGGAGATGATATCTGGGCGCCTGCAGGTAAGCTAAATCACATAGTAGGATGGCACTTGTCAAAAGCAACTGACATGATTCATTTCATGGATACCATAGAAATGAGTCAACCCTAAACCTCTGCAGAGGCTGCAACGTAGAGATCCCCCCCACACCCTCAAATAAGAGATAAAATGTGTCCCTTGGGTCATATTAGCTTATATGTATTGGCACTCACCATCCTGAAAACCAGAGAGAATACTGAGCTCACAGTACTTGGTGTTGGGTTACGCGAAGAAGAAAAAAGAACCCCCTGGCACTGGATTAGTTTCAGAACAAGTTCCTTCATGACCAGCTTTAAGAGAGAAGGCTGCAATACTTTAATGAAAATGCCAGGCACGTTTATGGCAAGGCATTGCTTATAAGAGAGAGGAATAATCTTTTGATCCACAGTGATAAACTCTCTTGATTCTGTTTTCAACTTAACATCTCATCAATGTGATATGCCTGCTTTATGTATTTTGCTTATCTTGCAAACCTTTTTTTAACTAATTAAACTTTGTGTTCTGGCATGGAAACATATGAAGACAATGCATTTCATCTCTAGTGGTTACCACCATGTATCCCTCATTCCCTCACTAATTCACCTCTCTTCCTCCCCCTTCATGTGTCAGGTACGTCTGGACCTGGGCTCAGGTGAGCGTTCACTGTGCTCAGAAAAGGGCCTCCATCTCAGGGACCAGGCCTGGCACTCTATGGAGCTGACCCATGACCGCCATAATGTCACCATGACCGTGGACCGAAACTCTCACTCCAGCCTCCGTATGCCAGGACCAGATCTGGAGCTCAGTGTTGAAGACGGGCTTTTTGTTGGCGGGGCACCCGGACTGAACCACCCAAATGTACTCAACATCTCCATCGGGTTTAGAGGTTGCGTAGATGAAGTCGTGTTCAATGAACATAACCTGCTGTCAAGCCTAAGGCCCTATTCTGGGTACAAGAGCGTCCACGAGGTATCTCGGGGCTGTAGTCCGCAGTTTTCTGCAACGCAAGAAGATTCTGTCAGTTTTTTCAGCTCTAAAGCATGTGTCTCTCTCCCGCCCTGGGAGGTGCTCCAGGAGGGGGTGTTTGAATGTGAATTGCACCCTTCTGCAAGAAAAGAGGATGGCATAGTCCTGTATAGCTCTGGCAACCAGGGATGTTTTGTTGCCATAGAGATCAGAGATGGTCAGCTGGTTGCAACGGTAGGAAAAGAACATGGGAGTAAGATTGAGTTGAATTCTCAAATACATGTCCACAACAACTATACCTGGTACCCCATCCAGCTGCACCTGCTGACCCACAGTGTCCAGCTGAAGGTGGGTGAGAAAATAATCAAAGCCAACCTGAATCTGGAGCTGCAGGACATCCAGCTGAAAGGGCCTCTGTTCCTAGGAGGGTTGGACATAGAGGCCCGGGGACAGGCAAGGCGAGCTGGGCTGAAGTCTGCTATGCCTGGCGGAGGAGGCTCCTTTAAAGGCTGCCTTCGAGAAATGAGGGTGAACACCCTAAGAACAGGCCTACCTCATGCTACCGTCACCAAGGACATTACTGTGGGCTGCAAAACAGGGCAAGCTGCAGATGCAGTGACCATCGCCTTCCCAACAGATCGTCCAGAGTTTCGTGTTACAACTACACAATCAATTACCGACAATAAGAAGAATCTTAACTTTTTGTTACTGAGAAAGCTAGAGGTAGCAGAGGGAGGTCGGGCACCACTTGAGCCCAAACACATCAAGGTAGGACTGGTTGTCTCCTGCTGATCTGTTCTTCTAGTTTTCATTCGACAGTGTGTTTTTCTATACATAAATGTCGATAGAAATAATCTGGAGTTATGTCGTTTTCATAATCATAATAATGACAGCACCGTATGTTTCTGTTTTTACTCCCTTCCAGGTGAATCTGGATTTCAAGACATTGGGTATTCATCCCTCTCAGTTGATGTTCCGCATTGAGGGCCAGCCTGTCCACGGCCAGCTCCGGCTAGACCTCACACCAGACCCTGAGGAGTTGCTGGGCAAAGGACAGGAAAGGATTATCACAATAGGAGCAGAAGAGATCGAACGCACATTCAGTATGCTGGACCTTTGGCAGGGCCGGGTGATGTATGTTCACGGTGGGTCAGAGGGCGAGGAGGACTTCTTCATGTTTTCAGTCTTCTCCACCAATAAGAAGGGGCTTCCTGTGTCTCTGAAGGGAAACCGCCTGCACCGGTTTGATATCAGCATTACTCCTGTTAATGATGCCCCTGTGCTCAGCCTGCCGGAGGGAAACCTTTTCACTTTGCTGGAGAACTCTAAACGACGGGTTGGTATAACAGAATGCCCTGGTGGAATGTATTTGTGTGTGTTAAGTATAACATGTGTAAATAATACAACCACAATGTCCCCAGCTTACAACAGATGTGCTGAGGGTGTCGGACCCTGACAGCAGTCCCGCAGAGCTGATGTTTGGCTCCCTGGGAAACCTCCACACTGAGGTGGGACACTTTGAGCACCAGGATTATACTGGCAGGTTTGTGCTATGGCTCGTGAGGATTTACAATACAGTTGCATCTCTTCTTCTAACCAGTCATGGAGGTTTTTTTTGTTGTTGAGTGTGGCTCTTTGTGTGTGTTTATATACTAACATACATATACAGTACATACAGTATATTTATATAGCAACTCTGGAAAAGGAAAGATGCCTCAAAAGGGTTTTGACAGAAGGTGTTTCAGAGACACATGGAAGCTGATGATGTTAAATGTTAAAATTATGACGTCCTGATTCATATTAAAACAAAATATTCAATGAAAAATCACATTTGAATGAAGATAAGTGCCACAAATAAATAGATAAATATCATAAATATGTACTTATGAAGTGGCCTGATTTATTCATAATGTTACTCTGGTAACTAAACTCAAGCAGTGAACAGATTTGTATCTTATAAAACAAGCATCTCCTATTTTTGCTCCAGATCTTTGAACCTCAAGTGGTCAGTTTACCATGAACAAAATGGTGGGACCACTTAATTGTTCTGTAGGCAATCTTGATCACAACTCTCCTTTTGCAGCATCATACAAATGAGCAGAGTAGGACAGAGAACAGAATACTGGAGTTAACAGTATGTATGTATCTTGCATGTATCTTGCAGGGCTGTTAACTTGTTCTCCTTGAATGATCTGGAGGATGGTAAAATCAGCTTTGTCCACTCTGGGGTCCCCACCTCCAGGCTGGGACTTAGGGTCAGCGACGGGCAGAAGGTAAATAATGTATTAGCTTACCAAAGAAACAAAAACCCATACGTAACATAAAGACTATGATATATTAGGTTAGAGATTTTTCTAGCCAGGCAAGTGGCTTTAGGGATGGCAATGTCGATAGTTGGTTGGTACATGACTTTGGTTCAGACTGAAATATCTGTGGACATTCATGGGATTTAGTACCAGTACTAAAAGCCAATGGAATTCCCATTAGCTGTCGTTCTTTGTGTTTAGTGCTAACTAACAAATGTTCACATGCTTACATACATTACAACTCAAATGGTGGAGGATATGTTTCTATTGTCATTGTGAGCATGCTGATGTTAGCATTCAGCTCAGAGCAACGCTGTGTCCATGTCCTTACAGAGCAGCTAGCATGGCTGTACACTCAAGGTCTTGTTGGCTTGTAGATTATTGTTTTTTTCTTTGCACATGGCACACATTTCACATGTTGCCAAGTATCGATAACTGTATAGGCTAGGCTTGATTAACCATATGCTCCAACAGGAACAGTTTTTCTTTGCTCATCTCTTGTTGCCTTCTCTCCTCCCTTCTTAACCTATTTGTGTCTTAAATGCTATCTTCTGTTGTTTCCATTCTCCCTTCCCTTTCCACAGATGAGCAACACAGTAGTTCTGAGGATTATGGCAGTGCCACTTGAACACAAACTGGTGAATAACACCGGACTGGAGGTAAACCAAGGTGGGGCTTCCATCATCACAGGCGTTCATCTTGCAGTGCAAGTAAATGTGGCAGACCAGGCAGCAGAAATCCGCTTTGACGTTACAGAGTTTCCACAGTTCGGTGAGCTTCAGCGGCTGCACTCAAGTGGCGACTGGAAACCAACAACTTCCTTCACTCAGAAGCTTTTAGAAAAAGAACGGATCCGATACGTGAACACTTACCATGGCCTTCAGACTCAGAACAACATCACAGATCGCTTCAAATGTAAAATCAGCGTTGGTTCCCTGGCTACAGAGGAGGTTGTCTTCCTCATTGTGGTACGCTGGATCCAATTCAAGGTCACACGCAGCAGAATGGAGGTCAATGGTGTTCAGACTATTGCTGTCACTCCAGAGGACCTCCATGTGATTTCTAAAGGTGTTAAACTCAATGAGAGCGAACTCTACTTCAGGCTCCTAACAGCACCAAAGAAAGGACAGCTCTTTCTCAACAACAACGTTCTACGAAGGAATTCAATCTTAAGCCAAAAGAATATCACAGATGGCCTGGTAAAGTACGAGCTGCTCAACAGGCTGCAAGACGACACAAGAGACATCTTCAGCTTTCAAGTGTTTTCTACACATGCCAACTCAACAACGTATGACTTTAGAATCAACATTAAAGCCGGGTCATCCGTGATCAGAGTCATAAACAAAGGTCTTTCAATCCTAGAAGGAGGAAGTAAAGTCATCGACAAAGATATGCTGTTCGCTCACACAGCAAGTAACCGGGAGGTCCACTACAGTGTCACAGCGAGCCCAAGGCACGGGCAAATAAGGAGAATCAACCTCTCCAACTCGACTTCCATCAACGACAACATTGTGACATTCACAAATCAGGATATCCATGAGGAGAGGGTCATGTACGTCCACGATGACAGCGAAACCAAACAGGATTCTTTCACTTTTGAAATTATGGTTTACACAACCTACAAGTACACCAGCAAGAAAAAGGATAGAAACCCAAGTGAACACACCTTTAATATCTCTGTGCAGCTCGTCAATGATCAGAAACCAGTCAGGGTTGTGGATAAGGTCTTCCATGTAGCCCGCGATGGGCAGAGGCTGGTGACGTTGAATGACCTCCGTTACAGGGACGATGATTCTGACTTTGAGGACAGTTGGTTGGTGTACACGCGGAGGGGGATTCCCATGGGAGAGCTGGTGCTGGCCAGCGATACCAGTCACAAGCTGTACCAGTTCACACAGCGGGATCTCGAGCAGGTTAGCACAATTTGGACATCCAGGTGGTAGAATAGTTGGTTGAACTTAACTCAAAGGTATATGGATTTTCGGCTTTAGTTTCAAGATTTTTTTGTGTCATGATGTTCAACATCTGGCCAGGAGAAATCCTCTTGAACAAGGAAACTAGATTGTATGCTTACAAATGACTACACACGGATTTGGGGCAAAAAGTTTGCTTAAGACAAAAATGTCAGAGATGCAAGGAATTTTCTATCATCTCACTGTGCATATTGAAAATTCCCTGCTCAATAGTTTGCACAATACTGCACAAATAATATTTTTCAGATTCATTGTAATTTTTCGGTTTTCTATCTTCTCGCCTCTCAGAAAAAGGTGTTGTTTGTCCACAGAGGAGTGAGCTTCGGGCGGTTCGTGATTTTCATATCAGATGGGAAACATTATGTTTCAACTCTGCTGGAGGTATGTGTAGTGTCTTAACACTTCATGCATTTAATGGTTTTATGAATGTATTCATATTTTAAAGGAAACCAATTAGCGTTGATCAACTTCACTTTCAATAATTACAATTATGTTGATTAGCCATTGAAATAACCAAATACAGACAACATGTAAAAATAGAAGGTGAGCAAAAAACCCACCTCAAAAAAACTGTTAAAAATATAAAAAGGCATGCAGGATGTGTAGTAAAAAATAAAATCCACTTTGATTTTTCAAGTTGGAATCTTCATATTAATACTTTTCTATTATTTATTAGTAGTTTACATTGTGTGAATTATGGCTCCTACGAATGATTTGGTGGAGATGAATTATCGTACAGGATTTTTAGTGTGAAAACAAGTAAACCTAGTGATGTAAAGTAAGTTACACATTTACTGACTGCTGCTGTGAACAATTAATTTTCGTTTCTGTTGTGTGACTGGCTGGTGCAGGTGATGGCCCAGGATCCTTACCTTCAGACTGAGAACAACACAGGCCTGGCTGTCCAGCGAGGTGGGGTCACGACTTTGACCTCTGCTCACCTCAGCATCTTCAGCAACCTTGACATTCGAGACCCGCAGGAATTGACATACGCCGTCTTCCTTCCACCCAAACACGGCGTGCTCTGCTTTAACGATGGAGATCGCGAGACTGTAACAGAAGCAGATGCAATTTCATTATTCACCCAGGGGGATCTGGTAGCGGGACGCCTGGCGTATCACCACGACAGCAGCCATGAGTTGTCAGATGGGTTCAATGTCACGGCAAGAGTAAGGGAGAAGAGCTCAGAGAGACCCATTAACAAAGGGAGGAGGGAGGTACAGCTGGACATTGGAGTACCAATAAAAATCTACCTGGAGAGTCACCAGAGGCCGCCAATGGTCATAAGTAACAGTCCAGTGGTGGTTAGAGAGGGAGAGAATGTCTCCATAAGCAGGGAGCACTTGGAGGTAAGCCAATTCACATTATACGGTATATGATTAATTTATTACTGAACCCGGGTTGTAACTCTCCAGCCTGTGTTTGATTCAAATATATCACCTTGTTACTTAATAGTGAGGCTTGTATTGCATTTGAAATATTCCATATCATTTCCAAACATGTACTTTTCTGTTTGAACAGGTGGTTCATGAAGACAGCCAGCCCTCAGAAATAGTTTTTACTGTCCAAAGTCCTTCCCCCCTGGGCCTGCTTCAGAAGTCTTCCCCCAATGACAAGCACCAGAACAACAATGGAGAAAAGCAGCACCTCTATCAAGTACATCCAATATTTAACCAATTTTCCTTTTAGATTTAGAGTTGACTGAGTGGAGTCACTCAGAAGATGAAGATTCTCCAGTATGTTCGCCAGCTGCCTGCAAACCGTTTGTTTGCTTTGGTGCTGGGCAGGTTTTGTACATAGGGTTAGGCGGATAGGGCTTAAAGTTCTGGGAGCCTATTTTTTTGACAAGCTCCTAACTATGAGCCAGGGGGTCCTTAACCAACACAAGATTTCTTCTGAATGGTTGAAACCGTTCTGGTTAGTGTCAAACAAAAACATCACTTCTGGGTGTATCTTCTCTATTGCTCCATGCAGGCCATCAGAGGACAGCCAACAAACTCCTTCACACAGGAGGACCTCAACCAGGGACTGATCACTTACCATCAGCAGGCTGCAGGAATCACCAACGACTCTGTTCTTTTGGAGGCGACCAACGGGGTCACAAAAGCCGGACCTATCAGGCTGGACATCGATATCATCCCTATGCTGCTCCCTCTACTGGTACAGAAAGTGTGTCTAGATGTTTATGACAGTGAGATGCAACGTCTTACCAAGGTCATTTCCATCATCTATTGGTTGATCCTGCAGGTGTCTGACTTGACCCTTGATGAGGGCTCGTCGCTGCCCCTAACCTCTGACATCATCCAGGTGGCCAATCATCACTTCTCAGGGATGAACTTCTTGTACCAGGTCGTCGTTCCACCACGGCACGGACACTTGGAGCATAGTCGGATCCCGGGGATGCCCATCACTGCTTTCACTCACACTGAGGTTTGACTGGGCATACATACACAAAAATATATGGAAGTGATATGGAGTTATTATTTGATCAGCACCATCCATGTTAGAATCCATCTCTATTGGAATCTCCTCCACCTCGTTTCTGTTTCCAGGTTGAACGTGAGTACATCTCCTATATCCACGACGGCAGCGACACACTGAGAGACAACTTTACTATTGTGGCCAATCAGACAGAAATCAGGAAGCACAGTTTGCCCTGCACAGCTCACATCAATGTCACACCTGTCAATGATGAGACTCCTGTTGTTACCACCAACAAGGGTCTGAAGGTAAGGGGGGAGGGTGACAATATACACCCATTGGATTATGATTATTGTCAGACCAAATGAAGGAGTCTAAAGAGAGGCTGAATATTTAATTACTGATCCCTTCTGCTTAGGTTTTTGAGCAAATAAATATAAGAAACATACAGTATCTCACAAAAGTGAGTACACCCCTCACTTTTCTTCAACTATTTCATTATATCTTTCCATGGGACAATACTGAAGAAATGACACTTTGATACAATGTAAAGTAGTCAGTGTACAGCTTGTATAACAGTGTAAATTTATTGTCCCCTCAAAATAACTCGACACAGAGCCATTAATGTTTAAACTGCAGGCAACAAAAGTGAGTACACCCCTAAGTGAAAATGTCCAAATTGGGCCCAAAGTGTCAATATTTTGTGTTGCAACCATTATTTTCCAGCACTGCCTTAACCCTCTTGGGCATGGAGTTCACCAGAGCTTCACAGGTTGCCACTGGAATCCTCTTACACTCATTCATGACAGCATCACGGAGCTGGTCGATATTAGAGTCCTTGTGCTCCTCCACCTTCCGTTTGAGGATGCCCCAAAGATGCGCAATAGGGTTTAGGTCTAGAGACATGCTTGGCCAGTCCATAACCTTTACCCTCAGCTTCTGTAGCAAGGCAGTGGTCGTCCTGGAGGTGTGTTTGGGGTCGTTATCATGTTGCAATACTTCCCTGCGTCCCAGTTTACGAAGGTTCAGTGCACATGCTCAGCGTCATATCCAGAGGTTGGCTTTGGAAAATAGACGTATGAGTGCTGCCAGCATTGCTGCAGGTCTTGAAGGGGTGGGGGGTCAACCTGTCAGTGCTCAGACCATACGCCGCACTCTGCATCATACTGGTCTGCATGGCTGTTGTCCCAGAAGGAAGCCTATTCTAAAGATGATGCACAAGAAACCCCACACAAATTTTGCTGAAGACAATCAGACTACAGACATGGATGACTGTAACCATGTCCTGTGGTCTGATGAGACAAAGATAAACTTATTTGGTTCAGATGGTGTTAAGTGTATGGGGTGGCAACCAGGTGAGGAGTACAAAGAAAAGTGTGTCTTGCCTAGAGTCAAGCATGGTGGTTGGAGTGTCATGGTCTGGGGCTGCATGAGTGCTGCCAGCACTGGGGATCTACAGTTCATTGAATGCTAACATGTACTGTGACATACTGAAGCAGAGCATGATCCCCTCCTTTCGGGAACTGGGCCGCAGGGCAGTACTGCAATATGATAACGACCCCAAACACACCTCCAAGACGACCACTGGCTTGCTACAGAAGCTGAGGGTAAAGGTGATTGACTGGCCAAACATGTCTCCAAACCCAAACCCTATTGAGCATCTTTGGGGCTTCTTAAAATGGGAGATGGAGGAGCGCAAGGTCTCTAATATCCAACAGCTTTGTGATGCTGTCATGAAAGGGTGTAAGAGGATTCCAGTGGCAACCTGTGAAGCTCTGGTGATCTCCATGTGCAAGAGGGTTAAGGCAGTGCTGGAAAATAATGGTTGCAACACAAAATATTGACACTTTGGGCCCAATTTGGACATTTTTTCTTAGGGGTGTACTCACTTTTGTTGCCAGCACTTTAGACAATAATGGCTGTGTGTCGAGTTATTTTGAGGCAACAGTAAATTTACACTGTTATACAAGCTGTACACTGACTACTTTACATTGTATCAAAGTGTCATTTCTTCAGTGTTGTCCCATGAAAAGATATAATGAAATATTTGAAGAAATGTGAGGGGTGTACTCACTTTTGTGAGATACTGTACATGATCAGAGTTTCTCAAATTAAAAAACCCATTCAGAGGCCTTGTCCGACGAAATCCTCGCTTGCAACTTGTAAAAACACAACAATTTGTTTCTTCATTTCTATTGGCTAAACATTAAACAAATTAAATCAAAAGCTATAATCAGTCAACGTTAGAGGTGCTGGTAGGCTTTATTTTTTCGTTGACCAAGCCGGGCTAGGGCTATCCGTTTCTAGTCTCCATTCTGAGCTAAACGAATTGTCTGCTGCCTATAGCTTCATCTTTGGCCACGGACATGGGCAAAGAAAGTTATTCTTACCTAACTCTTTGCAACAAAGCAATAAATAAATTAATTAATTAATGCATTCATTCATTCAAACTATTCTTTAAAAAATAGATTAATTGCCTTACTATCTTTCCTTCCATACCTCCTTTTGTTTACTCAGGCATGGGTGGATTCAGTGACAGAAATCACCATAGCCGATCTTAGTGCAGAGGATTCAGACACTCCATCCGAGGGGCTGGAGTTTGTCGTAACACCACCCAGTAACGGCCACCTGGCCCTGAAGAGCGCCCCCTCCAGACACATACTGAACTTCACCCAGAATCACATACAAACTGGACAACTGTTGTTTGTGCACAGTGGTGAGTATATTTAGATATTTGTATCATTTTGTAGACATTTAGACTAGCAGATAAGTCAGATGGGTCTGGAATAAATGAAGGAAAAAAACATTTTCTTTCTTAATGTCGACTCTGTTCTTGTGTAGGTGCTTTGTCGGGTGGCTTTCACTTCCAGGTGAATGACGGTGTGAACTTTGCTCCTCGCCAGATCTTCAGCACAACAGCCCACTCTCTGGTCCTCAAATTGCAGAGAAACCATCCAATGGAGGTCTACCCAGGTAGGGTTAGGGTTGTATAATGAGAAACCTAGTTCAACACCCTTCACTAAAGTATATGGTCCTAGGCATCTCTTTGCTTTCATATCCACACTGGTGAACCCGGTGAAACCAGCCTGTTAATCTAGCACTTTTATTTCCCCAATTTTTTTCCTGTTGAAAGTGTTTAATAGTTTGAGATGTATTCCTCCTCGTTCATAAGATGAAATACAGTAGGACAAAGGAAATCTATCCAAATGCAGTTATATAACTATGGCACTGGGTGGCATCAGCAGTCTAAGCTGCGATACGTTACTGCCTACACAAACACATTACATTGCATTACGTCTGGGCTCAGTCAGTGCCAAGCTGATAGTGCCACTTTCCACTTTATTCAAGAGGTCAAGTGGTTCTAAACATACACACTTATCAGTAGTCTCTCTGGGTCAAGGTTAAATAGGTGAAGGAGTTATACTCTGGTATATGCCAAGTATGGAAACATTAATAATTTATAGTAGTTGTTGACTTCAACAATATAAATGAGTTAAGGTGATTAATAAAATTAACTTGTGACTTTATTGGTATCACAATACATTATTTTCTATGACATGATACAATTTATAATGTATGCCTTCAGATACAGTGTGAATTATGATTGACAAAGACTCCTGTAGGCCAGTAGATAACCTCTGGGCGAAATCACAGGTGGGTAATGTGAGATGTCCTCAGACATAACAGCACTGAGTGGGAACTCTGCCTTATTTGGGCTACTGAAATTCATTATACATTCATGTTAGTTAGACTATTGCTTCTAGGGTATAACTAAAAATGCTTCTATTCACTTTATATACAATGTCTCACGTACTGTTGACTGGATTTGTTTTTTGAATCGCTCCAATTGTCACAAGCAGAAAGAGATTAATAAAGCACTTCTTTTTCTTCTTCTTTTTTCAAAGGCTCTATGAAACCAATCTCTGAGCAGGAGCTTAAAGCCATAACCAACGACCTCCTGGACATCAACAGGAACCTCTCTGTGGTGTTTGCAGTGACCGATCCCCCTACACTGGGTCGCCTGGTCCAACATATGCCCGACAACTCTACCCGAAACATTTCCACATTCACACAAGGCATGGTAGGGATTCTTGATTCTTGACCAAAGCAGGAATGTAGTTTACCTCAATACAAAATGCTTACCTTTCTCTCTCCTCATTTCTTCTTCTCTGTCTCTCAGGTGAATGACAGAGTTGTCTTTTACGATCAGAACAAGCCACAGTCAGTGGGATGGTCGGCTGCAGACTCTTTCTCGTTCACAGTGTCCTCTCCACCTGCATTCCTTCCTCCACACAAATTTACCATTTTAATCTCCAATCAGGCCAATGGACATCACAACAACACCCAACGCAAGACCAGACTACTCAACAATGCAGGTAGTATGTGTGACTATGTCTGGGCAAAAATATATCTTTTAAATATATTGCATTCTCCCTCTCGGTACAACATTGTGGGTATGCCTCGGGTATGGCCAATGTGAATTTATGACATGTATGTTGTGGTTTATGGAAATCTATGGAAATATGAAGCTGGATAAATACTTGCACCAGGAACAATATTAGTTCAGGAGGACCAATGGAGGTTTTTGTATCTGTCCCTAAGGTGCTGTGGTGGCCGAGGGAGGCAGGGTGAAGATTGACAGCTCTGAACTCGATGCCTCAAATCTCCTCGCGAAGGTTCCCGAGGCCCACCGGAAAGACCACCACATCCTGTACAGAGTGATTTCCCTGCCCCGCCACGGGTCTCTGTCTATACAAGGACACGACCTCGACAGGTGCTAGGCTCCGTTCTAAGTGTTTCAATAAGTGAAATAAAAAATATAATCAATATGAGTCAAAGGAAGACATAAATACATCATTTCAACACAAAAACACAGACACTGCAGTGGAACCTGTATAAATCGTCAAAAAGAGGATTTGTTATATTTGCGCTTGTTTAAAATTCACAACAGAAACATTCACAACAAACTATTAACACTAATTGACCACAATAATTAGTACTCAGTATAAATGTTTCTTTTCTCAGGAGCCAACCTGATTTCTCCCAGGCTACCCTGAACAAGTTTGGCCTCACGTACATCCACGACGACTCGGAGACGACCAGCGACAGCTTTACTTTCCGGGCCTGGGTGGCTCCTCTGGATCTTTCCTCCTCTTCCTCTGTGTCTTCCTCCATGTCTGCTTTGTCCTCTGATTCCTCCTCCCCTCTCTATTCAGCCTCATCTACAGAGACGTTCAACATCACAGTGACACCGGTCAACGACCAGCCACCGCTCATCAGGAGCAGAGCACCCAACATGAAGGTTGTGGTGGGGGAGAGAGTAGTACTTGGACCGGATAATCTGCAGGTGGGCCAGTGTTAAGAATTGTTTTTTCTGGTGATCCACAGAACTATCTACAGCTAGCATAAGTATAACAATTTTACAATTATGGATAACTGATGCAACATTTTTATTGATGGCATTAGGGGATCAGAATCCACAGTATTCCTCAGATGCATAAAGCATCAAAAATCATGAAGTGGCAATAATAACAGGGATGGTGATATCAAGTGTAATTCTACCACCAACTTTTATACATATAATATTTGGGATAAAGGATAAGTTTTCCACATCCACTGTGAAAAATTAAACAGCTTTCTATGTTTTTGAGAGCGTCAACAATAATTCAATACGAATGTCTACTTTGGGTGAACAATTCCTCTTAGACTCACTAAAATACAAACCTGTCAATGTCCAGGTGGAGGACCATGACACCCCTCCAGAGGAGCTGCACTACCTTGTCCTCAGTAAGCCCAACAACGGCTACCTGACGCTGGGGGAGAGACCAGAGCCAGTCACCTCCTTCACCCAGTACGACATCAACCACGGCCGGCTGCACTTTACTCAACAGGTGAACACTCAGTATGCAAAGGTAGACTTTACTGCTCCGATTCTTTGTTTTGTTTTTCTCTTGAATGGTTGGGCATATTTCCAGGAGTGTGACATTTTTTCATATGATTATTAAATTATATATCAACAGTTGATGGTGGTCCCTGAAGAACAAATGTGTTTTGATCCAGTCACTAGGGGTCACCAAAGATATAAAAAGTTCTGGTCCTACAAATCAGAGCAGTTTTTCAATGTCCAACTTTAGGCTGGAAAAATATAAATTAGGCCTGGTTTAGAAGCATAGCTGCTCTAAAATCCAAAGCATCTTAAAGTCTACTGTGCTACTATTAGGTCTTTGGCTTCTTCAATGTATTGTTCCTTTTCAGGGGCATTTTATTTCCACACTTTTGGGTGGGTGTTGAAATCCTATTTTAGTGATTTAAAACCTGCTTGAGATCTGACATGCTTGAGCATGTCATAATGTTATCGAAGTCATCATCGCTGTTTGATAATGCTGCAGAGAGAAGGGCTATTTTTAATGTCTACTCAAGTTTCTTTTATTTTTCCTGTCAGGGTGAGCCCTCAGCAGGTGTTTTCTACTTCAACATAACCGACGGCCACCACGGTCCACTCTACAGACTGTTTAGCTTGGAGGTGATAAAGCCCTCCGTCTCCATGGTGAACAACACTGGCCTGTCCCTGGTTCAAGGCAAGACCGCTGTTGTCCTGACAACCGACCAGCTTGCAGCTCAAACCAACAGTCACAGCCCGGCCAACATCACCTACACAGTCACCACACCCCCTCGCCACGGACGCATTGCTATCAATGACCAAGAGGTCACGACCTTTCACCATGAAGAGCTGCAGTTTGGTAGTGTTGTCTACCATATGACCGATTTCAGCGAATCAGAAGACAGCTTTCAGGTGTCAGCGTCAGCCTCATCCCACGGTGTTGACTATGGAAATGTTACAGCACAGATGGTGAAGGTAACAGTGAGGCCTCTGATCTACCTGAGGGAGCAAGTACGCGTGCCCAGTGGTATCGCTGTCAAACTGGGGAAAGCCATGATGGATGCCTCTGAGCTGGCTAGAATCAGCAGAGCCGACCCGGTCTTCGAGGTTCTGTCCCCACCCAAACATGGAAAACTAGTCAAGGTACAGCTGTTCATGGTAGGCTTTTGATAATGCTCAGAAGAAAATGCCATACTGGTGTTTTTGCAGCCTAGGCTGTGTATTAACACTGGATTTCTTTTTTCAGCACACACACACAATATGTTTACAGGAAGTGGATCGTGACGAGATATTCACTGATCTTGACAAAACATTATTTGGCAACAAGCATTTTTCAATATCGCTGACTCCAATTTTAATTCATGCAGAAGGAAATTATTTTCCAGGTTGCTCAAAAATTACAGACACAAAAACAAAGAATACAAAATAAGTTAAATATAAAATATTGCACATGACAGTTACCACAACATTGAAAGGTGGTAGGATACTGATGTTGAGAGTAGTACTGACGATAATATTATTGATATTATTGTTCTCAGTCAAAGTTTTAAGTTCCTTTACAGGTAGCCATTATTTTACATTCCTTAAATTGCTCTTAAGCTATTCTGTACGTCATTTAATCATCTAATATGTATCAGTTCACTCTCCCTGTACTGTCTCTGTATGCAGATAACCTCTGACCCTTCCCGAGCCTCAGAGGTCCTGACATCTTTTACCTTCAGAGACGTGGTGCAAGGCCGCGTCGCCATCGAGGAGACTCTCAGCGACAGTGACAACAACCAGCTCCACCAGGACTATTCACCTCTCACCACCACAGCTCATGGCCACGCTCCTGCCACGCCCCTCAACGACTCCTTTGTCTTCCTACTCAAGGCGGGAAACGTCCAGCCGGCCAAGGGCGAGCTGCACTTCACCATTTTCCCCCACCACCAGATGCATCATGGTCCTAGAGGCTCCAATAAAGCCGACGGCGTAAGTCACGATCAAGCCACGACCTGTCAGCCGACATATAATAAGACTACTGTCGCAGGGGGGGCCGTGGTGGATGTCACTCCCCACATTTCGTCCCACAAGAACCACAACAGGACGCAACACAAGTTGAGACACACACACAGTCGCTGGGGGAACCACACACGGAGTCACGGAGGAAGACCAGTGAGCGTGACAGCAGAGGGTGACAGTCTTGCCACTCCTTCAAAAACAAAAAGGGACAAAAACGGTCCAGCCCACCCGCCTCCCGACACACGCCCGGTCTACACTGAACCCCTGCCTCGCCCGGCCGCGGACCCTCTCCTCATCATCCTGCCTCTGCTGTCCTGTCTGCTTCTCATCGTGATCCTGGTGGTTTTGATCGTGGTGTTCCGCAGACGCAAAGAGAAGCGGGCCCGGCTCCTCCTCCAGCAGATCGCGGCGGTGATGTCCCCCAGCGAGGGCAGCCCTTACCTGGGCAGGGCGGAGAGGAGCGTGGCCGTGCCCACTGTGGTGGTCACCCAGCTGCTGGGCCCCGCAGGCTACCCCACCTCACCCAGGGTCCCCATCAGTCCTAGGAGGAGCAGTCTGGCCCCCGGGATGACCTTCTGGGGGCCATGTGATGCTGCTGCTGGTGGAGGAGCTTATGGTGGTGGACATGGGAATATAAGAGGTGGAAACAGTAGAGAGAGACATAGTATATCTTGTGGTAGCCCCGTACCAGGTGTCAAGACCTTACTGAGAGTTTCTAGGTCCCCTACACCACCCCTCAAAGACAACCAGTACTGGGTTTGATGGAAGTATATTCAAAGGACAACTGTGCCTTGAAGGTGTATATGGCTTGTGTGGACCCTCCAGGGGACATCTATAGGCACATTATGAGCTTTTTAAAAAAGAGGACAGAATTGTGCACATTTGTTGAAGAAAATGTTTGCTTTTTTTTAGTAGTAAAAGTACGATTGCCATTATTTTTAATTAATTTCACTGAACCAACTTCAACTGAACACGTCTTTGTTGTAGCAGAACCGTGTGAACACCAAGGCACTCTTGTTGGAACAGGTCAGGATGACTCTGAAGCCTATGTGCCGCAATGTTTTTTGTTTACTGTTTGCTCTGCATGAGCCGGATCAATATGGCTTTTACCCTTTTTCAACAAGGTTTGATCTTCTACTATAAGATTCCCACTGCACCAAATAACTCCCTGTCAGATATATTTTTTCCACCCACTACCAAAAAAAGAAGCGCTCCTTTTGTCTGTCTTTCTACATCTCTGTTGTAGTGGCAACATACTGAAAAAGTCTACCCAGTTACCTAGGAGGTGTGCGCTACGATTGAAAGTAAACACAATCCATTATTACTGATTAGGCAGCTGTTTGCCATTGTCATTTCCACATATTTTCCTGTTTTTGCAAAACTTTCCCGATGTGCACAACCAACACTGGTCTCTTTATACAAAAGCCAATGATTGATTCTTCAAGACACTGGTTTTAACCTCTTTAGTTGTGATGAATATTACACAGTATTATATTTTCTGAATTGTTACCGAACAAAGAAGTGAAACATAGACTGGGGTTTATTGCAGGTGATGTTAAAATAGTTAGATTACTAGACTTAGACAAATTAGACTTAACTGTGAGTGAGTAATGCAAGTGGTAACAAACACCTCGCCTAAAATGTTGAAACTGTACAGAATGTATGTGGTACTTCTTCAAAGCCATTTATTTCAGTAGACCATAGTGACTGTTTCAGTATCTGACTACATGTACTGTTAGCTTTAGTTTATATCAATGCATGCAACATATTTTTATGACATGAACCCCTCCCACACAGGCACAGCTGTCTTGCACATTTCTGTTTCCTTCGTCTAGAGCTGTCACATTGTCGACTGTTTTTGTTCTACGATATTTACAGTTTTAATAGTGAGATGTCAAGACGTGTGTAGCCTCTTCAGCTCTGTTTGAATTCAACATTTTTGTAATGTTCAACCCCATTTATGTCACCTTCTGTTTGCCATGCACTGTTGAAGATTATTATTAATAAAAGATATTTCTTCAATATTTGAGTGTTAAGTTCAAACACATACGTTCATCACATCAGTCAGTGGAACTTTGAAAGATATCAACACTTCCTATTGTGCGTTTCTTTCTCTCGCTCCGTTAATGAGCAAAAGCAACAGCCATGTACAGTATATAAAGTCTGGTATTAATATAATAATGTGTGTGTGTGTATGTAAATCTTTCAACTTGTCCAATGATCAGCCTCACCAACTCCTTTGTCACTTTAGAGGATTTGATGCAGCACTGCAGCAGGAAATTTGAATAGCGTCATGGATTTATTCAAAATAGCCCAGAGTAACCTTAAGATAATACATATGAGAAACTAGTTAAGAAGAAAACGAAAGCAGGGAGGAGAGGGGGAAAGAGCCTGGGTCTAAATAATAAAGAGCCTTCGACTGCCGTAACATGACCTACAGTCTGTTCACTGTGGTGTCAGATATCAGGGACTGGGCTGCTGCTGACTCCACAAACATGGCACTGAAAACACAAAGAATACATGTATTTTGGAAAAAAAAGTGTCTCATAAGTGCCATTCGAAGAAATAATCTGATATATCCATCTAAATAAGTGCTGCTGCTGGTGCTATGTGTTTTGTCCACATCTATCCAAAGCAGCAGATTGGTGTGTTTCATATTTGGGACATGGGCTCTTCATTGATTTCAGTGATCATTCTTTACATGTGTTTACAACTCAAAAACAAAATATTTTAATATTCTGAATATGAACACGACATCATAACGCTAATAGGACACAGAGAGGGTTGAGTGGAACTTTAAGTTATATTTAGGAAAAACAGTCAACAACAACACAGATATACGGAGGAAATCTACTTTCCTTTATTGACTGAAATTCTGTTCTGTTGTATTACAGTGAAAGTGTTAAGAAACAATTTTGTTGCAGTTATTACTTGTTTCTGAAGAACACCATTAACAACCCGGCTGGTGGTTTCTCCTATTATAAACCTTAAAGATTCAGTAAGTGGAATGGTCAGTTTAGCTAACTTCCTGTCATTGACTGCAGTTAGCAGTCCCCTCCGTCGTCCCCACGAGACCACACTAATGCACTGCGGTCTTCAAGCAGCGAGTTATCTAGCATCATCTCAGATAAGTAAGTGTGATAAAACATGATACAAACCATCAAAACAGACATTTGGAAGGATTTTTACCTGCTCCGCCATTGTAGGCGCATAAACATTCACCGATCTGTCGCTCTGCACCGGTTTGTAGCGTTCTCTCTTCTGATTGGATATCAGTTTAGGGATCCCGAAAAGTTTATTTGCCGATTATATGCAGAGCGGGTGACTGAGAGATCGGCTTTATGAAACGCGCACACTATGTAAGTGGTAAGTGTAAGTATCACTGTATTAATAAAGAGCGATTTAACACTTATATTAACATAAATAAATCGCTTACTTCACCTTGAAAGTAAAGTAACATCCCAGGGGAAAAAAAATATTTACGAGAATAACTATGCGAGTGGCAGCACTGTTAACCATTGTGATCGCATTCAGTTGATTATCTCACTGTCTGTAGCTATGGTTGGTACTTTTCCTCCAAACTGTTGGGTAAGATTTACAAGACCCTATACTTCCTTCTAGGAGTTTGGTAATGTGCTATAATGTGGCCCCCTGCTGATGAAACAGGAGCTGCTATGTTAGTCAGCCCTACTTAAATTAAGGACAGGATGTTGTGAGCTGAAAGTCTCTCCAAGATGCCAAGTTTTATTAATAAGTAGTTTCTAGCCCTATGGCAAAATAATTATTTTGGGACTAGTGAGAAACAGTTTATTTCAGTTACCAATGGGTTTAATCAGAACATTATGAGAAGCATTTTAGCATACCGAGAAGTGCTCCAATCCTTAAAGCCACTATGTGTAGAAAATGAACATTTCCAGGCGTTGGCACTTAAGTGGAAGTATCAAAAAAGATGGCACCGCTTGGCCACCTTTGAGACCCTGAAAAGAATAGGGGTGATAGAAACACATAGACTAAGATTTCACCGAGATTGTCTTACTTTTTATTTTTACCATAAAATAATATTGAAATATGCTTTAATCACATAGAAAAGTCTACACAGTGGCTTTTAACGAGGATATATATGTGTGCAAAGCTGAAAGCCTACTTTGGCTTTCAAAAACCCAAAGCCTGCAGTAAACCAAAGAAAAGAGAACTGTGGCCCTGCGTCTCAAAACAATCAAATCAGTCTGAGATCAATTACGTTATAGGTCAGGCAACGCTTAAACTAGAACGCAGAACACTGGGCTTCAAATTATAATGAAGTAAAGACACAGCGGCATTCCATTTGTGAGACATCTTATTAGAGAAGTAGGTCAAATTCCAAGCTCTACTGAAAATCAGATTCAACCTCGTGGACTGTGCGCACTTTGCCTCTTTCCATATTAACAATCAATCGCTTGCAGTTGCATGATATCATGCCCCAGGAAACAATACTGAACAGGTCATTCAAGAAAAAAAAGACATACATGTATATATATATACTGTATGACAAAAAATCATTAAAATCATGAAGTCCTGTCTTTCAATCATTACAACGTCCAGTTGTCCAGTCCAGATTTTGGGCAGTTTGATCTCTACGTTCCTGTTGAGCAACCAGATGTAGGGTTCTTTTCATCAAGTGGTGAGGCACTGGAATCCATGCAAAACATTTCATGTGACTTGAGAGGCAGCAGCCCCTTCACCATCGAGAGCAGCTGGTTTTAATATCGTTGCATTCCCGCTGAGTTGCAAGTTGTGCCTGGAGCGTCAGCAAAATCCCTATTACTGGTACATTCATCAGGGCCGTCCGTAAAATCCAAGGAGTTGTCATTCCACAGTGCAGTGGCCTCTATTTATTAAAAGAGTGGTATATATTTCTTCCAACACAAGGCCAAGGCTCCATCATATTCTTTTCTCTCGTAAAGGACGATAAGATGTTCTCCATTAGTGGAAGATTAACCCATGAATCATCCTTGTCTGGTCCCCCTATTCAAGAACTCTCCAGTCCCATCCCCCATTTCCAAAAGGCCTTTGAAGTCCCAACTCCTCTGTTTTTCTCCTACTGGTCATCGTCATACTTCTGAAGTGTGTCCTCCAGCTTGGCGGAGATCTTCTGGAAGAATCCGATCTGTTGACGGAGGTGGTGCTGCATCTGTGAGCGGAAGTCCCGTACGCGTGTGCGGTGGAAGTGCTGGATCTCTGCCAGCGTGGCGCAGGAGATGATGTTACAGCGGTCATGGAGCTCACCTTCCTGCTTGGGACAGTCCTTCACCTTGGTCAGTGCACCTGGAGGAAGATGGGAGGGGGAAGATAGAGGGAGAAGACTGAGAAAGTGTGGCAGGTGTATTAAAGTAAAGAGGATAACTCAAACTAGAACTTCCAGGGTCTAGGTTCCTAAAGCCCTGTCCACATGGATACGGATATTTTTCAAAGTGTAGTATTTTCTGTGTTTTGGCCTTCCATCCAAACAAACGGTTTAGAACAATGAAAACTGAGGTTTTGGAAAACCCTTCCAAAAGTGGAGATCTTTCAAAACTGTTTTCCTGAATTTGTGTATGCGTTTGAAACGTAGGTTTTTCGGAAATAAACATGGACATAGTTATCCTGTCTTTTCTTCATAGTATTCCCCTTCTTGCTGAGAGTACATGAGAATTTTTGTCATGTCATAAATAGCGGTGACCACGAATAGTCGACTATTCGAGGATTAGATCGACGAAAGCCCAACTGCTATTGCAACAGTCATATAGTCACAACATTTGTTTATGAAACAGGGATCATGCTATTCCTGTAATAATACAATAAATCAGGATAAGTTGCCTAATTGTGGTATAAATATCAGCCTATTATACTGTTAATACAAATGGGAAAATAACTCATGATCTTTTAAACCATCTCCTTAGTGTGCATGCATGGTAGACTTAATAACAATACAATTAATTATTATGCCAAGCCAAGAAGAAAAACTTTAATTGGGTGTTACAGATCCTTGTTCTCGCGTGGAAAAAATGGAAGCCAATATCGCAAATGGAAATATGGATCAATGAGCAGGAAAAAATAAACATAATATGACTGTTAGTCGACTAAAGGCAAGATAAGACCAATCAGATTTGACTAAGACAATTCTTAGTCTGGGACACCCATAGTCATTCATTTAGGAGCTACAGCTCGAAACTCAACCTGTTGTTTTTGCATACAAGGAAGAAAGCCAGGCAAATTCTACGGGACGACTGTGTCATTTTTATATTGCTTTACATACTACAGAACGGAGCTGGTTTATTAGGGCTTACTTTTTCCAGCTTTCCTTGCATTCACCCAACGCCCAGTGGTGACTCAGACTGTCTCGGTTAGTGTGACTAACATCTCAGTGAGGAAGTATGTCAGTTTGGACAGACATGAATGAAGAGGAACCAAGACTGTAAGACTCTAACATATGGCAGAATGTGGAGGAAAAGACACGCTAGCAGTACTTTTCTTCTTGACTTAGCTGACCTTAGTGGTGTCTCTCTCTCTCTCTCTCTCTCTCTCTCTCTCTCTCTCTCTCTCACACACACACACACACACACGCACACACACACACACAATGCAAACACTCGCTGTACCTGCAAAACTAACGAACTGGATGTAATTGGACTTTGCTCTCCTCTCGCTGCCAAGGCGATTACGGAGCTGTAATCTGAGCTCTTGCACCGTAGCCCGGTGGGAACGGTGTTCAACTCAGTAACTATCTGCAACCATTTTCACACATAAACACCCCTCCCCTCTTCTTCTTTTTCTCTTCAACCCCGCTGTATCACCGGGAGCAAGCAGGAAAAGAGGGAGAAGAAAAGAGGAGGAGAAGGAGGGGGATACTAATCCTGAGACCGCTCCATTTTAGCATTCCTGCAGGCCCAGGGCAACACGGGACAAGAGGCCCAGGAATCTCTGCGCTCATTCAAATCAGATGTTAGCCTTCAGACCTCACAGACCATACTGTACCAGGGACATTGAGGTCATCGAAAGCCGTCCGCCCTAAGAGCACCAGCAGATGTTTTTCAAACTCATTTGTGCTGCAACTTTGCCATGTTTTTTGCAATTTGGTTGTTTCTAGAGAAATGTTCAGCCCTACATGAGATAGATGGATAGATATTCGTGGAATGTAGATCTGCGGTGAGAGGAGTGAAGGTTTTTATCAATGCGAATGCCCCCCACGACAGCCTAGTTTCCTTTGTGTGCTAAATCAAAAAAAGTACAATTCAAAGGTTCTCTCTCCTTTAACACATTTGACAATGGAAACCGTGAGCGAAACCAGACATATTTCGTCAAAGGCGGTTATTTCACAACAACTGTGACAGCAGTGCAGACTTTGCATTTTGGGGGATGTGTTACTCAGCAGATGAAACAATGCTTTTCAATGACAGTGGTGATAGATTGCTCACTCAGACTCTGTGCTTTTATCTCTGAGCCAGCACAGATTGCACGAGATACCACATGCTGGGAACATGAAGGGTGAATTGTGTAGTCAGTGACTCCCTTTGTGTACATTCGGATACTTGTTCGCCAACCAGTCACGCAAGTAACTGTACGTGTTTTGGTGTTCTTTTTGGCTTGTTGGCTATTGGGTTGTAGGAAGACCTTTTTGAAAGATTTAAAGTAGAATTGTTCACAATCAGTCTTTAAAGAAAAAATGAGGAAAAAACTGAAAGAAAGAAAGAAAGAAAGAAAGAAAGAAAGAAAGAAAGAAAGAAAGAAAGAAAGAAAGAAAGAAAGAAAGAAAGAAAGAAAGAAAGAACAACAGGCTGTGGTTCCCCTTTCTACCATGAATCTCTCAATGCTAGCTATAGAAGTTTCTAGAAGCGAATGCCATGTTGGTCCCCAAGAATGATGACAGTGCTTTGTGTGAGATGTTGTGAGAGAGAAAATGATGACATCACATCCTATACATTTACAATGATCTCCCTTGAGATCTGTTGGGTGAAGTTTGTATTATGTTTTCAGTGGTTATGAGGTCAACATTTATTTTTAGTAAAGGTTATGGTGTTTTATTAAGGGTTTGGGCAAACCTTTTCATCATGTTTCATTTGGCACAAGTTTCCCCTGCCTTGATTTGAGTCATTTGACTCAATTATGTTCGAGCTATTTCCAACAGATAAGCAGGAATTTCCCAAGAGATTCTTCTCAACAGAGAGGCATGTTAACACCATATTTCAGATGTGACAAAAGTTGAGAAATCTATTTAAGTTTCAGATAATTACTCGAAATGTATTTAGCAGGAACATGATCTCCGACCCAGTGCAGTAGGAGTGAGAGAAATGTGCAAAGTTGTTAGATGTTAGAGGCCCTTTGGGGAGGGTGGGGGGGCATTAAACAATGCACGTAGGGGAAATCCTGTCAGTCTCAGGGACTATTGGGATTCAGACCGTGTTACCATAGTTTGGGGGTTGTGATTGTATCAAGAGAAACTGAGCTCAGCTCACTTTAGAAACAGCACCTCTAAGTTTGGCAAACTTTGGGATTTTGTGTGCCAGGAGAAACACTCTCCTCCCAACCTGCAGGGAACTAACAAAGCTAGCTCCTCTGCAAGTCCTTTGTACATGTTTGTGTGTTTTTTTGTGTGTGTGTGTGTGTGTGTGTGTGTGTGTGTGTGTGTGTGTGTGTGTGTGTGTGTGTGTTATTGTGTTTGTGTTTTCCAGGGAGCGAGTACAGGCTCTCACAGTACCCACAACGTAACAATGGACCAGTCATGGGTTTTAGGTTTCGGCCCAGATTGACACTGCGATTCAGTAAATGAAAACAGATGTGGAAAACAGTCAAAACCTGTGTTTCTGTGTTTTATCTGCCTTCATATTGACATGTTGAATGGACGGGGAGGTCCGCTGGCTGGACGGCATTAAGAAACACTATCAAAATCTTTTGTTTCAGAAACTCCCTGAATTCAAACCTCCGCCCTGAAGAGGCATCCGACCGTGCGTGAGGGTCGCGACCAAACTCACTCCCTACCGGCTCCACTCAGAGCTAACCTTTAACCTCCCTCAGAAGATAAGTATGCCAAATCCTGCATCTGTTTTGCAAGCATGATGACGTTTAATGCCCCCCCCCCCCCCCCCCCCCCCACATACCTCTGTCATAGCATCACAGCACTGACTGCACATTTACTTTTTTTTTGTCCCAGTCTATCATATGGTTGACATTTACGTCCAACGTTAAAAGACTGAGCAGGAATGTAAGTCTGCAAAAAGTTAAGATACTCCATCAGACGTAATAACACACACACACACACAAACAAAACAAAAAACACAAACATAAACACACACTTTCTCACCTTTCTGCACATGGATGATGTCAGGAAAATTGGCCAGGTGTCCCTTGTAGATGTCGAGCAGGTCAGAAATGGGATCCAGGTCCTGGCGCGGCTGCTCTGCAAAGTACTCTCCGATGGCTTCGTAGGCCTCTCCCGTGTCTCCGATGGCTTTGTTCAGGCCCACAGAGTAGGCCTGCTGGTCCAGCTCAAACGCCTGAGCCAGGAGCTTGAAGGACTGTCCCACTTTCTGGTACTCCTTCTTGAAAGCCGCCGAGTGTTTGCGAGCGAACTCGTTGATGGTGGTGTTGACCACCACACTGTTCTCGTCCATCCTCTTGGTGAAGGTCTTGAAGCCTTCGATCTTGCTCTCCACTTCCTGGAGGTCCAGAGGGACAGCAGGCGTGCTACGGGAAAGAAAAAGAACAAGACGTTTACTTATTTGCTTTAATTTAATATTTCTTTTTTAATTCCAGCGTTACATCATCTTTATTACACAAACATGTTGAGAGCAGATTACTCCTTTGTTCTTCTTATCTCATCCTCACCATCAAGCAGTGTTTGATGAAAGCTTTCAGATACAGCTCACAGAAACAAGGAAAGGTGATAACAGTATTTGACTTAAGGGCAAATATCCTCCACTGTCACGTATACCACCATACACTGGGCAGACAGAATACCTGGAACACAATACCCTTTGGACAAAAATATAATATTATAAGCTTCACATTGTAGTTTTTATATTAGAAATATACAACAATGCAAATTGTTCCTGTTATTTTGTCCACCCCCTGTACATTGTATTTAATGTGTTTGTAACATTGTATGAAGGGCTGCCATTTATTGTTTCCCTTTAAACTGACATATCTTGTACTCCTACTTCAGCTAATTATTGCCTACATGTCCCAGAATGCCTCTCCAGAGAACAGGCTGTAACTTGACACGTTCAGTGGCAGTCAACAGACGTCTAGTGAGGACATAATAGCGATGACAATAGTGCAACGAGAGGGAAAGTCTTTTCAAGTTGAGGAGGTAATGACCATGGGCCATACTGAAAACGCGACCAGTGTTGTAGCAGTATTGCATTGTGGTCTATATAGTGCTCTTGCTGGTGTAAATGTAAGTCTGTAAGCCTTGTCTAATGGCTTTCCTCTTCTATGGCTCCTGAAGCCTATATTACACAGCAACACACAGCCATCTCAGACTGCTATTTATAACTTTAAAGGCTGTGTGAATTGAAAGAACAGCCATTAAATTCAGTTTTATTTGACCATCAGTCAAGTTTTAAGTTTATTTCATTTGTTATAAGCTTGTAATAAGAACAAAAGGATTTGAACCAGGCAGCGACATTAGTGGTAAACAAACACAGGCTCCTCCTACCTTATGGTGAGGAAGAAGTTGGCTCCGACCAAATCGTCCCTCTCTGCCTTCCTCTTGCCCATCTTCCAGGCCTTCTCGTCGGCCCCGCACGTCAGGAAATGCTGGAAGACGTCACAGCGCGCCAGCACAGGGTGGCTGGTCATGTGGTTCATCCACCAGATCAGACCCTTCCTCCTCTTGGAGATGAAGTCCTCCTCGAAGCGACCGGTGGCCTGCTTCTCAGGCAGGTGGGGCACCGAGATGACGGGGAAACGCTCTACCAGCCGAGCGTACAGCCAGTCAAAGTGCTTATACCTGCAAGGGGAACCGTGGGAAGGGAAGGATGTTTAATGGGGGACATTTTGAGAAGATAAGAAGTGGTTAAAGCTATAATGCCTAACTTTTTCATATCAATTAATGAATGTCGGTTACATTCAAGCCGTCGCCAAACAAGGTGACACAAAGTTCATTAAGCTCCAACTCTCTCTGTATTTCTCAGTATGGCAGCGTTTACAAACCGGTGTCGCCCTCTGACTGACACTGGCACAGGAGCTCACAAAAATGCCATGATGCGCAGAGAAAATGTTTCAGTTGTTGATTCTAATACTAATTCGAAAACACAGACTTAAAAAGAAGAAGAAATAAAATCCATGCGCTATCACCGAAGGCTTACTTCATGCAGATGCACTGACAGAGTGTTGTTGTAATTACTCAAAATTCCTCATGGGAGGGGGCGCCTTTAGCTCAGTTGGTAAGGCGTCCCCCTCCCGGGCCGGGCCCAGCAGCGGACCTGGGTTCGATTCCCACCCGCGGTCGTTCTCTGCATGTCACTCCCCTCTCTGCCCCATTTCACCTCTGTTTCTCTGCACTATCAAATAAAGCATAAAAATGCCCAAAAAATATCTTTAAAAAAAATAATTCCTCATGGGGGCAACTGAAGTTACACACTCTAGCTTTGAGGAGGGTGGAGCTTCGGTAAATGGGAATGGAGGGGAAACAATGTAAAAGGTGCAGAGGGAAGCTCATAGAGGAAATGAGAGATTCCTGAGGACTCCAGGGGGCAAAGGGCCACAGCCTGCTCTGTTTTTGCCATTTTGCTTGAACAATAGTTTTTTGGAAACAGGAAAAAGCCAAAGAAATAATATATATTCTAAAGGTCTAGGGACTGGGGGATCCGGCGAAGACACAAGCCCAGTTCGGAAAACCCAAGAAAGGGAAGAGAATGAGGGAGAGAAGGAGGAAGACAGATGAGTACTGTACCTGCGGTTGACTTGCACATTGGTGTGCGCTGGGGTCAGGCCATAGGACATGTAGCTCTTCATGCCCTTGAACTTGGTCTGCTTGGTGGGGTCGTCGATGGTGCAGGTGAACGGGTAGGGGTCCTCCTGCCACTCTGGGCCGTGCTTGCCCATGGCCACGCAGATCCGGTCCCCGTCCTTCACCAAAGCCGCCGCCTCCCCTAGCAAGAAGGCCTCCCCTCCGGACTTGACAAAGGTGGAGAACCTGTTGAGGTTCCTCCCGACCGTGGCTGAACCCTTGGCTTGATGCTGGTACTGGGACTGGGAGCTCTCCCTACGCGCGGGTAAGGATGAGGTCACCGGGTACAAGGGGGGCGTACCCACCACATGACCCGGAGGTGCGTTGGTCGCCGGGGAGCTGTCGTCCCAGTCGTCGTCCCAGTCGTCGTCGCTGCCCTGGCTGGTGTGGAAGCTGCTGCCTCCACCACTGCCAACGCTGCCCGCGCCGATTAAGCCCCTCTGGGTGTGGGAATCCGGGGAGCCATATGCAGTGTGGGTGGTGGTGTGGGTGGGGGTCACCACTTTGGTTTTCTGGGGCGATGAGGAGAAGCCATTGTTGTTGCTGCTGCTGGTGGTTGAGGTGGAGGTGATGTGAGTGTCCCTGATGATCTCCACATAAGAGGCGGGGAAAAGGCCCACCTCCCCCCTGCTGTTCTCCCCCTCCAGCCAGCCCTCCAGCTCCTCCTCGTTGAACAGAGTCACCAGCTCGTTCTCCGTTATGGAGATCTCCCCCGGGTTCTCCGAGCTGAAGTCGTACAACACTTTGGCCTTTAACGACATAATTTCTTACTAATTGTATCACTTTTGTCTCTTTTTTTCCCACCACCCCCTGGTTCCTTATGTCGTGTCTTTCAATGCAAAGTTTGCCTTGACAAGTTGCTTTTCTTCCCGGGTGGAACCTTCAAGATCTTTCCTTGAAGATCGAGTCAGATTAGATCGCGCAACTGGAATAGCAGCAACAACTAGAGGTGTTTCAATATATTCCACAACTTTTGTCAAAAGCCAAAAATAATTGTATCCGAGATCTGTGCACAAGAGAACTAGGAGAGAAAACACAGACACACACACACACAGGCTCCGACACCCACCTCCTCTCCGCGGGTTCAAATATCATTTGTTTCCATGCACAACTTCAACCCAAGTCGGAAAGTGTGGAGGAAAGCCGGTCTCTTCGGGATGTTTTCTCTCCAAAGGGAAGGGAAGTTGAAGTTTGTCGAACTTGCGACGGCTGTGTAGTTTCTTTATTCCTCCAGATAAGAGCCGGGGGGAAAAGTCCTGCTTTTTTCCCTTCTTCTTCTCCTCCTCCTCTCCCCGAGATGCTTGTAAAGGCACAAGTCTTAACACGTAAGTAGACTGGCTGGCTGACTAACGGAGGGTGGAGCCAGGGGGAGCAAGTTCAGTCGAGTCACCGAATTTTACACATGGAAAAAAACTCGCATAACCTATTTTTTTTAAAGCTCCATCTTTTGCAGAGATGAACGGCATCAATACAAACGTAGGCTACTGTGCTGGGGTCCATCTGTGCGTCATCGACTCAGCTTTTAATAGGCAGCCTACACTTAAAACAAATAAGCTACATCTCTGTAAATCATATCCAATCATAATTAATTAGCCTATATAAATATTATTAATTGACCATTCCATGAGTTAATCTATATATATTTTTAAATCAATGTTTTAAAGGCCCCTTCCAGGTAAAAATATGTGTAGATTTCGGATGTTTTACCTTCAATGTGCATGATTTGCATATGAACATTTTTCACGTTCATATGTTGAATCTCAGCTCACTTTAGGTCTGACTTGAACATGTGTAGCCGCCATGCCAGTACTATTTTGTGACATCACACGTAGGACGCCTCTAGTGTGGGCCTATATGCATAATGTATGCTATGATGCAGAAACGTCATATCCACTTCCAGTGTGAGAAAGCATATATTTTTAAGTGAAGTAGCACCTTTAGTTTACCTTTTGCAATAGGCGTTTCTTATATTCTAATGTTGGATTTTGCAATGAAATATAAGTTCAAAAATTAAATAATAAATAAAGGTTTCCTACAGTGTGTAATATCAGAGTATTTAGCAGCATCTAGTGTTGAGATTCTAGATTGCAACTCTCAGTGTCTGCCTCTCCCTTTCAGATAATTTACAGAAGCTAGGCTGTAAAGTGGTAGAAGGTGGCCTTCAAGGATAAATAGATAATTAGGCTACTACTAAAATTGTATCATCCACCACTGCCTCAAGTCTTTCCACAATGTCAAGTGATGAGGTGAAAATGTATTTAGTTATTAATTATACTGTAGATCTTCTTAGTCTTCCAACAGGTGCATTTCTGGTGGACACCCAGGGCCTTTTAGTTTGTCCATTCTGTGCTACTGTAGAACACATGGCGGTGCAACATGGCAGCGAGCCCTGTTCCTATGTGATATAAAAGGCTTATTTTAGGGTACTAAAAAAAGCTTGAATTTTCAAGCAAGCATACACCTCTTGTGAATATTGTATTACATTTTCTACCAAGTCTGTTCTAAAAAATGTCAATAAATTCTGCACACTGTAGCTTTAATCTAACTTGCTTATGTGGAAAGAAACATAGGCCTGCTATAAAAAAAAAATTTAACGTCAAAGTAGAGTAGGCCTATTTACTGAACAATATTTGCATATTCACATGTTGATGTGTTTTATTGAGAGTGAATGATCAGATAGCCCTATGCTTTTTAATAATTTGTAATTAGTTTATTGAGTTTAGTCTGTGTTAAACCATACCAGACACAGATAGCTATTTAAAGGAAAGACTGTTAAATGTATATGGGACAAAGAAAGACTTTATTTTTAATATAATCATTTAAGATCTCAGAACCATAAGTGCAGGTCACCTCCAGATATGTTTTAGATAGAGGCTGGATCCAAAATGCCTTCTACACTTCTTCACTGAAAAGTCCAATCTCATTCTCAAAACCAATAATATAATATAATATAATAAAATATAATATAATATAATATAATATAATATGCGTTGATGATGCCCACCAGCCACTAGAGGTCAGTGTTACATCACACTGTGAGAGGAGACGACAGTTCCTCCTCATGTCCAGCTTTTGCCTTCTTCATTTGCAATTAATCTACAAATCTACAGTCACTATTCTAAATGAATTAAAACGTTTAAATAGGCTGCTGATGATAAACAAGCAGTTTAAGGTGGAGTCAGTGATTCTGGAGAACTTTTTGTCAAAATCAGTGATCTGCTATCTGTTCGTACTGGTGTTAATACACAGCTTATGCTCTGTAAACTGGTATGTAAACAAAGGGTCTGTTAACAAAGTGAACCCAACGTGGCTACCAACATGCCTGTTTTTCCCTTTTCTTTGTTTGTGGACATCAGAAGCTGTCTGTCTCGCAAAAAAATTGACAAAAAACAAACAAAATGTGAGCATTACCTTAGCCCTCTTCATGTATGCAAAAATAAAGGTGACATTCAATATAGTCACAATTGAATGTAACTATTTTATTATCCAAATATCAATACAAATCCATTACAAATGTAAAAAAAAATTGGCATTTTATGGAGAGCCGTGTGATCAGTGCTGTGATGAGCGACAGAGCAGAGTTGAAAGTATTGTTTTTAGCCTCTTGATGGGATTACAGTATGTGGCACAGTTATCTTGATCCTTCTTCGGACTGTTTGTTAAAGCTTTTCCTCAATTCAGTAGCCAGCTTGTGAAAATGATGGATTCACAATCCGGGAGAGACATGGGGTCCAATGTGCATGTCTGTTGTTCCAAAGTTTGAGTTTCCCACAGGGCAGGAGAAAAGGAAGGGGGACAATATAGGTAAAAAGATCAAGAAGGCTGAGGCTGCGGCTGAGGCTGGGGCTGAGGCTGGGGCTGAGGCTGAGGCAGAGGCTCGGGCGGCTCCAGACGCGGAACCACAGGGAGGATGAGGTTCCCGAACGAGGAGTCCTGAGTGATGAAGAAGCCTGTAGAGTGAGCGTGTGCATGCTGCAAGAGAAGACGCACGTTAGGAAATGGTCCATTTTACCAGAACCTTTTACTGTATACTGACATTCATTATTAGATAGTCAAACACAAGGGATGTTATGTGGGTGTTGGTAGATAGATGTTGTTACTTTGCCCCTGTTTCCTTTTTTTTGTTTGGCCAAAGGATTTTCAATTAGATTTTTCTTTGTACTTCTGTAAGAGGTTTCGAGTTGTCTCAAAACGTCTCTCTCCCTTCCCCCCTCTCTCTCTCAAACACACACACAAATAATGTTTTTTAGAGCTGGTGACTGATAATTGAGCTGTGTACAGGCATCTTTGTGGCTGTGATTTGCAAAACAATAAAACCATTATGCTGCCTGCATCACATCACAATCACCTGTCAAACTCACACACCTTCAAGTATCATGAAGCCAGACTACCCAACAGTAAAGGATTCTATTATTTGAATGATATAACAATCACCTTATAGTATTATATATTAGCACATCATTTAGAATGGAGGTTTTTCTTTTTCTCCAAATGAATGAATTAAGTGCAACAATTTGAAGTGCTTTGTGTGTGGGTGTCACCTGCAGGGCAGCTTTCTGCTGGGCAGCGATGTGTTGCTGCTCTGCGTTGTCCCTGAAATCCTTCAGACTCGGTCTGGACAGGGAGATGCTGCAGGAGGAGAGGGAAAGGGGAAACAATATACGAAATCTATGGTTGGTTACTCCCAATATTTTTTTATTTTTGCCCCAATACATTTTTGACTGAGGTAAAGGTATTCTCGTCCTCCGTGACAGAACACACAAGACAGAAGAGCCTACCTGGCTCCGGGAGTGTTCATGGACTGACTCTGGATCAGTCGCTTCCTCTCTTTCTCCAGCTCGGCCAGGATCGCCACCCGGGCTTTGTTGGGGAAGGCTGGGTGGACTAAAGAGGAGCGGGAGGAGACAAGAAGACAAACGGGAACATTATGCATAAACTTACTTCATCTAAATATGGGCACATATTGTGTAAACCACTAGGAGCCTGTAGGCTATATTGTCTTGTTGAGTAGCAGAATCCAAAGTTGTACACAAGAAGAGGAAATATGGTGTTTCATTAGATCTAAAGTATGTAATGCTTTACGAACTAAATATTTACCTTGTCCTGGTGGATTAGTAGCCATGTCAGTATAGGTAGGGAGCAAGCGGTCGGTTAAAATAACAAACCACAGAGAGGTTTTTATTAATGGTTTAGCTTCAATTGTAGTTGTTTGTGTTTCCTTCCGGTCAGTAAATAAAGCATTGGAGGGTAGCAAGCAACGATAAAAGTCCCCACGGATGACAAACTTGGATAAATGACAAAGGACGTATTGTCATACCGCACTTTAACATGAGCTGAATGTTTAAAAATACGTTAAAACTCTTGGTTATGTGCTGTTACCCGAGTGCATTTTGCCTCGAGACCGTGTACCGGTGTTTCAGTGGCTCGGTCGGTTGGATAGAACAATGAGAACAGAGGTCTCACTCTGCTTATATCCGGTCACCAAAAGCGTAAAAGCTTAAACAAATTAAAAATAGTAAAGTACACAACACCCGATATTTTTAGTGAGTTTTTTTCCAGTAAGTATAATATTGAAATGTGTTTGACATGTCTGAATTAACTTAAACAATAACCTAAAAAAAAGTAACATGTATACCTTCTCGATAGACGATCTTTGGTGTTTCATTCGGCGCTCGCTGTCACGTGACGCATGTGTTTACATCCGGGTTCGTGTGAGGTTTAACCTCCGGAGCTTCGCGAGTCAGCTTCGAGAGTCAGCTGACAGTTGTGGCCAACCAGAGGGTGCACCATCCCAACTGGAACAGACCCCGAACTGAGAAATTAAAAAAAAGAGCCTCCCCTCTGTGTCTTCAACTCCTAACCGTATCCGCCCGCGGAGAACCGGACAGCCGTCACCCCCCTGGCCACGTCTTCCCGCCGCCTGCAGGATGAGTGTCGGCGCTCCGAGAGGCCTGGCCAGCTCGGGACAGAAGCCCATAGCGGAGATCCTCCACCCGCTGTCCGCCGCCGAGGAGCCGCTCTCCGTCACCGTCAGCCGAGGAGGTGGAGGGGACAAGGTACAGGGGCTACTGGGGGCTGCACCGAGACAGCTTTGAGGGGTTGCTGAGAGAGGACTGCTGCTAATCATATGAAACAATAGTATTTTCAGACAGGCACCTGTGTTTATGGATAAACATAACAGGAAGAAGCAGCAAACTAGTGGATTTCTTCTAATGGGGCAAATGGGGGAAAACATTATTCAACGCCTTATCTGGTTAAAGTTCTTTATTTGTGTTTGTGTATGAGGTTTCACTACCCATGACTGGAGGTTAGAGTTGAACCGTAAGTAGGCCTACTCAATAACAGCTGGATGAAACATGAAAGCTAAATCTCAGCAATCACTGTCGTAGCGAGCTATATAGGCTATCTTATGAAATGACTCACTTTTATTGCAATACATCAACTAAACCACCCATGCATTAAATATAGGCTACACACAAGCATAGATGGGAAGGGAAAAGGATAGTTGTGATGCACGCAATACTAGCCTATGAGTAATGTGTTGTTGGCCCCATTTCCACTGGATTATGATTTCACACATGCATTACACTGACCATGTAAACAGCCACGGACTAAGTAAACAAGCTTTTATACTCCCTGCTCTTGGTTTACTCGGCAGCAACAGCCTCAGCAACCACTTTGGGTTTACTAAACTAAATTAACTTGAAGTTAATTATTGCCAATAGGAGATGCTGCCATGCTGTCCTTGCAACAAGGTTACAACAATACTTTGCATGTTGAGGTACTTTCAACATTTTTATTTTTTCATACATGAATGCCCAGAGTCATGGAGGCATTTTTTTTGTAAGGATGTATAAACATTTTATTACCTATTAATTACATTTGTGTGCTACTGGAATTTGCAGTTCATGACACTTTCGACTCAGTCCCACAATATCAAAAATCTAGTGATATAAGATTTGGGTAAGACTACAAGCGCTCACATTCCATATTTTATCATATCTTTCAGTAGATTCAGTCATCTAATAGTACTTTTTAACAGGGGTTATTTAGACCTATCACGGTAGGAAAAGCACAATTGAAAATAGGTAGAACTGAATACTTGGCTGAGTTCCATTTAGCTCAGCTATGTTGGTTTCAGTGTCCTGGTGTTGTTCATGCTGGATCACTGTCAAACACAGGGACACTTGAGTGGAACAGAGCCAGTCTGCTGTGAGAAAGGCATATCAAAACAGTCATTTGGATTCAATGAACAACCACGTACACGGTTTATCACCGGCCATCTTTCTCAGCCAAAACTGTCTGTCAAGTGTGTTTAGAAAATTTGAAATGACCGTAAAGCTTCTAAAATGCAACACACACACACACCACTCTGTCATAGTATTACAATAAGCAGAACTACTCCACAGTGTATCAATTCCTCCATCGCAATATGTATTATTACATTAATACATCTCCCTGCTCTGCATTACAGACAGATCTGGTTCCCACCAATCTAATATTTCCAGATTGTTCGTGTCTGTCTGTCTGTCTGTCTGTCTGTCTGACTGTGGCTGTGTGTGTAGCCGTGGCCTGGTTGTTCATTCACAGCGATGAAATGATGCAACGCCTGGCAATTATCTGAGCTGTGATTACCGGTGCAGTGTAAAAAAAGAGCACTTACACACACAGACAGGCTGCTGACAATGTGTGTGTGTGTGTGTGTGTGTGTGTGTGTGTGTGTGTGTGTGTGTGTGTGTGTGTGTGTGTGTGTGTGTGTGTGTGTGTGTGTGTGTGTGTGTGTGTGTGTGTGTGTGTGTGTGTGTGTTTGTATAGTAGCAGGGACAGGTGTCAAGAAAATGTGTGTATTGCAGGAGTGAGATTGGAATAGACAAATGGAAAGCACTTTTATTCAACACTGATTGACAATGGAGGAAAGTTGTACACATGCTCACACACCAGTTGTCAGTGTCCTAGTGAGAGAAATGTGTGTTGTTTTCAACATGTGTTGTATTAAAATGAGATTAAATGGCAACTAGAAGTAGAAAAACAAACGCACAATTCTCTTTTCCCTGTTAATGTCACGATCTACGTCTCTTCCTTTTTGAGTAGACACTTTCCAAAGCTGACACTTTTTGTCCAGTTCTTTTTTTCTTTTTTTTACTGTTATAGCTTTTCTGAGCACTCATGCTGTGTTTGGATGGAGCCTGCTGGGGACATTGGTGGTTTGCTCAAAAAAAAAAAAAAAAAGGTAAAAGAAAAAAAAAACCCATAAAAATCCCCTGATAAATTGAAAGTGTTACAATACAAGTCTGGCAGCACTTATATTACACCTACGCAAGCTGTGGAAAGGGTGTCATGTTTGAAAAGTCTTCAGTTTGCCAGTGTTATTGTTCAGATCCAAATTCTACTGATTAATACATAGAACACCTGTTTGTCCAACATATAGAAGGATACAATGGAGGAACTTATACAACAAAGGTTATCATTTTGACAAAAACAATTTCTTAATTTAAAAAAAGAAAATTCATAGATGAACGTCTTTTGTCTGCAGATGGTATTACTAGCTGTTTTACCAATTTTTTTCAAAGTGTGTCCCCCAGTCCAGTCCACACATATTCAATTTCCCCTCCGCAATTGTTCTTTTAGAAAGCTGGTGTTATTGTCAGGTGATGTTGGGTGTGTAGGCTACAGCAGCAGCAGCAGCCTCAACAAGAGCCCCTTTGACAACAGTCGCGTCACAATTTGCATCAAACTATCAGCTCTTTGTTTGCATCTGAATTTTGATGTCACCGCATTCTGTCTCTGTGTCCAGTCCACACAGGATTCGGGCCTGACCAATGGCACGCCGGTGGACCCGTCTAGTCCCGCCTCCACGTCCTCGCTCTTCAACAGGCTGCAGCTGGACGACGACCTGGAGGCCGACGACGTGCGCCACCTCTACGTCTCCACGGAAACGCGCGACCTGTTCGTCACTGTCGACGACCCAAAGAAGCACGTGTCCACCATGGAGACCTACATCACCTACAGAGTCTCCACCAAGGTCTGCTATTGGCTGCTGTCTCACTGCTTTTCTATTTGCACAGAAGGGTTTTATTAGACCACTGTCTAAGTGGATTAAAGTGGTGGTTTGGCTTGTTTACGCCCACCTGCCAATCATTTACACTTAATAATATCCACTTTTTAAAATATATAGGTAATATCTCTGTCGAGATAGGTCATCCCTCATTAGTGAACATACATTCGATTCATTTGACAGGTTTTGTTGCTTTTCATTGTTTAAAAAACTCTCTTTGATGGTGTGTTCTGGGCCAGTTGGATATCCGAGCGCTAAGAAACTAAAGATTTTACTTAAACCTCAGGCTCCCTCCAAAAAGTTCTCTCACAAGATTTGTATAGAGCAAAATGTATTTAAAAAAAAGGCACACGCCCAGAATGTATCCAGAGAGAAATGAAAAGGATTAGAATGCAGTTAGTGAAACACTCTTCTCTTAATCTTCCCCTTTAATATTTCTTTTCCATAGGGGAGATGTATTTAATAACTAAACTCATGTTACCAGGTGGATCCTATTGAGAGAAACATGTTCAGAGGGACACTCTGCCAGGAGCGGTTCGGTTGGCGTCATGGCGACAGTTGCTATGTGCACTATGGTGCTTGGGCTCAGAGGCCCTAGACAAATATCACGGTCAAATATGAACACAAAGTGTTAATTGAGAGTGTGTGGGGTGGCTGCTTTTAACACGCTATTGTTAGAGAGAGACAGACAGAGATGAGGTGTGGGTGCACTGTCAGCTATATTTCAAGGTCAATATGCATGCACTCTAATCCTTAATGGACTTAAATGAACAGAGATACCCTTCAATTGGATGTGTTCAAATGAATCACACACATTTAAGAACATACAGTATATGTATGAAAACTAATCATAAGTAAATTTATGTTTACATACATACTGTAAATATTTTGTAACTTTTGACTAATTTGAATAATGACCTAATGCATTACATAAGTAATACATAAGTAAATATTCCTTTAAAATAAAGGGATGCTGCAAGAGCTTATAGGTCTTCCTCTTCAGTTTAAGTCAAGTAAAAATGTGTTTCCTTCCCCAGACGACACGGATAGAGTTTGACCTGCCGGAGTACTGCGTGCGGCGACGCTACCAGGACTTTGACTGGCTGAGGATCAAGTTGGAAGACAGCCAGCCGACGCACCTCATCCCCGTAGGTCGAAAGAGCCATTATGCAACCGTGCTGTCCTGCTCTCCATCAAGAACACACTCAATAGGTGCTCTCTACTCTACTTCCTCTCCTCATTCTCTTCCTCCTCCTCTATTTGTCTTCCAGCCGTTGCCGGAGAAGTTTGTGATGAAGGGCGTGGTGGATCGTTTCTCGGAGGAGTTTGTGGAGACACGGATGAAGGCTCTGGACAAGTTCATGAAGCGAGTGGCCGATCATCCTGTCCTCTCCTTTAACCCACATCTAAACGCTTTCCTGTCCACCAAGGTAAGACAACACGGGGGTTTGAAGGTCTCTGTTTGTTTAGTAGGTCAATTGTAGTCTTTTAAAATGATGTATAATCACCACCCCTTTAGCGAGGAAAAATAAAAAATAAATTATCAAAGGACAAGTGCTACGAGGAACTTTTAAATATTTCTGGAATAGTGTTATTTTTCATCTAATGCTCATGAATTACATGTAACACCAAACTTAATCATGTGCAAAGATTGCTATTTTTATATAGTTTTTCTTAAGGTCTTCGTCATGGGTAAGCTTACCCAGGAACTACAGCTGGCGTAGTAAAAACACTACCGCTTTTGTCCAAAGGGGATGCAAGAATTAACACAAACTGAAAGTTCCTCGGAGCGCCTTTAATTATTGATGCAATTGCTTGTATTTTTTTGACAGCCGGCTGTGTCTGCAGGGTACTTGGAACAATTTAATTTCTGATGATTTCTGGCTATGATTAACGCACACACACACACACACACACACACACACACACACACACACACACACACACACACACACACACACACAATGTTATAAACTGTGGCAACGCCTTTAGTCAGAAGCCAGACGGACACATTCAGTGCTTTCCCTTACACATGCATGCACCTCGTCTTATTGGGAGTATTTATGCAAATAGAAAACGATAATCTCAAGCAGCTCTCTTAGTAAAATGCCAAACCACAAAATACAGGGCTACTGCTTCTCTGTGTGTGTGTGTGTGTGTGTGTGTGTGTGTGTGTGTGTGTGTGTGTGTGTGTGTGTGTGTGTGTGTGTGTGTGTGTGTGTGTGTGTGTGTGTGTGTGTGTGTGTGTGTGTGTGTGTGTGTGTGTGTGTGTGTGTGTGTGTGTGTGTGTGTGTGTGTGTGTGTGTGTGTGTGTGTGTGTGTGTGTGTGTGTGTGTGTGTGAGAGAGTTTTCTGCACATCTTCCCTCAGTCGCTAAATTGTTTCTGAGACACAAGCCATTATTGATCCCTGTGGGGGAATGAGGTCGTTGGCAGCAGTGAAATAATTGGACTCGGACCGAAAGTAGGGCATAAGCATGCTAGATGTAATAAATCAACAGGAGAGGCTTGCAGGGGGTTTTCTCAACATCCAGGTGACAATTTCGACACGTTTGGTAGAGGAGAAGATTTTAATATTCACCATTTCTAGATTAGATTATTACATAGGGATTGGATTTCATTTCACCATGGAGGACACAATATGAATATAAATAAGGCCATTAATGTCTTGTGTGAAAAAACAGTTAATGCATTTGTTTCTGGCGTGTGTGTGTGTGTGTCTTTTAGGATTTGAATAAGCGTCAGGCTCTGGCCCTGCTGACCAAGGTGGGAGAGTCGGTGAAGCACGTTGCCGGGGGCTACAAGCTGCGGGCGCGGCCGGCAGAGTTCTGCGCCATGGGAGAATACCTGGACGCATTCACACAGAAACTAGGAACCATCGACCGCATTGCACAGAGGATCCTCAAAGAGCAGTCAGGTAAAAGATGGATGGATAGATAGATAGATAGATAGACAGACAGACAGACAGACAGACAGACAGACAGACAGACAGACAGACAGACAGACAGACAGACAGACAGACAGACAGACAGACAGACAGACAGACAGACAGACAGACGGACAGACAGACACTTTATTGATCCCAAAGGAAATTCAGACATCCAGTAGCGAACATAAAAAACAGACAACCCCACCCACACACACACACACACACACTTACAAGCTCACTTTGCAACAAGATAATACAAACTTAGTCTCTAAATAAAATGTAAGTTCAAAAGAATATCATTTTAATTAATTGAAAAAATAATGATCGGCCAGAGAGTCTGTTTAGTAAGTTTCCTTTCTCTTCTCTCTCCGGTCAGATGTGTGAGCGTGCATGTTGCCGTAGTAATCGATCATTCCACATTTATTTGAATCACCCGTGTGTGAGTAAGTACATGCAGTCCCGATCGCTGTTATAAGTTATAGTTTATGCATGTTATTAACGGTTGCGATTCGCAACAGCTGTTCTAACGTCTCATCACGAGCAGAGTTTAAGCCTTTGTTATTTTCTCGCGATCTATATGATGCTGTGTCTGTGAAAGAAGGAAATAAAGAGCGGATAAACCATACTTCTCCTCTCCTAGTCTCATGCTTATAATCTGATGCTTTTGGCCTTAAATGGTGTTCTGGCCGACACCTCTGAAGTGAAACCAGTAGCCCCTTTTACACAGAGATTGCGGCATATTGACGGAACGAAAGAGCGGCAATTTGCCGGCTCTGCTTGGTTAGGTGTTATTTACACAGAACCAAGCAACGCCGGCCTGCTGGCGTATCAGTAGCCCCTTTTACACAGCGTTCCGGAATGAAAGAGGTTCTTGTAAGCAGCGTCAGGTGTGACGTAAACATTTAGCGCCGCGCCGGTCAGCTGCTTTACAACAACAACACTGGCCGGTGAATTGAGAGCAGAAGTGCTGGGGCTTGCACTAAGAGGGCCGTATTTTACTGTCCCTGTGATGTGCCGGTTGATCTCGCTACGCGCTGAGTCCAACATCTCTGGGACAGTTAACCAAACTGACAACATCACTCTGCTCACTGCGGTCACCTGTGTGTGTGTGTGTGTGTGTGTGTGTGTGTGTGTGTGTGTGTGTGTGTGTGTGTGTGTGTGTGTGTGTGTGTGTGTGTGTGTGTGTGTGTGTGTGTGTGTGTGTGTGTGTGTGTGTGTGTGTGTGTGTGTGTGTGTGTGTGTGTGTGTGTGTGTGTGTGTGTGTGTGTGTGTGTGTGTGTGTGTGTGTGTGTGTGTGTCTGTGTGACAGGTTGGCTGTGAGCGAGTCTCTTTGAGAGCAGTGCTCTGCCATTCAGACATACACATACACACAGTTGTGTGAAGTCACGTTACTGTAGACAGAAATATAAGCTGGATCCCAATCCAGAGACCGCCTCTTTGGAAGGACGCGGTCTATGAAGGCTATAGCCTGTGAAGGCCGATTCGAAGGCCGATCGAGCGTTGTTAAACGAGACGGTCTCCGCATGTCTCCGTTTACGAGCATTTCCGGTTTGCGTAACAAGCTGTTACCTGTGCTGCCTAGCTGTTACCTGTGCTGCCTAGCAACCCTGATTGCTGCCAACGGAAACAGCTTTGTCAACGGAGGAAAAAAGAAAAAGAAGTTGCCTACCAGACGAAAATTTAAAAAATACAAGAAAAAAAGAAAGGAAGACAAAAGTTAAAAAGATGGAGTAACACGTTGCTGTTTTGTTATTTTAAATTTTATTTTATGCCATCTCTGAAAAAAACGCAATGAATCTTGGGATATGTTAGGCCACGAAGGATCCATCTGTTGCAGCCTTCAAAACCGTGAAACGAAGGCTGCATTTCTCGGCCGCATATGAAGGCCTAGGAGGCTGTGTATTAACATTGGATTTCCTTTCAGCGCACAAACAGTACAAACATGTAGCAGAACGTGAAGAGACATTCACTGATTTGAACAGATTTTGAGAACAAGCGTTCTGCAGAATCGCTGACTGCACCTTTTTAACAAGTGAGAAAATGATTCCATTACAAATAGCACTAAAGGGTTTATAAATAGTAAATGTTTTAAATAGGACTATAAAAGAAGCAGTTTATTTATTTTTTTCATTTCTATTCATCAATTGTTTTTCCACTCTCACTGGCTAGAGAGCTGAAACCACTTCTTCCGTTGCTTCTTTCCAAACCATTTATTTTAGGCACCAGGAAGCAACCTTTTGAAACTGCTGTGTATGTGCTGCTTGCAACACGACCTAGTGCACTAGCAGTAATCTCTGTGGTTAGCTCATGTCAGGAAACGGTTTCAGTCTTTGTCTGGGCATCTATCACTAGCCTAGTGTGAATTTATCAGCAGTATATTGACCTACTCAGTGCTGTAGTGTTTGTTTTGGGGGGAAAAACCCCCGCTGACCTTTGAGCCTTGAGTCTGCATGGTTGATGACTGCGAGCCTAATGCCGTCAACACATGCTCATGTTTACAGATGTGCTTTAGTCTTTGGCCTATCATTACAATCTGTAAGGAAAACAAAAGGTGATTCGTTTCTGTATTTGGGAAAGGTATGATGTAAAACTGAACACTGTAGATAACAACGGCCTATGAGCTAACAGTGTCAAAAAGCCAAGCCATGCATGTTAGCTTGGCAATCCTCCATGTGCACTTTACAAATATAGATCTTGTAGTTAGACATGCTGAAAGAGATAAAGTTCTGCTGTGAGTTGTTTTCCAGTTCGATGTCTTGTGTTGGTACAGTATTAGATGCTCAAACTTCAAATCTAGACACAGGAGTATCCACAGGTTGTTAAAGGATAAAAAAAGTCGGTCAGACTTGATAGAAATTTGACTTTTTTTTGTTTCATTCTTGCCTTCCCCCCTGTCACCACTGTAGAGTACCTGACAGAGCTGCGTGAGTATGGCACAGTGTACAGCAGCTGGGCGGGGTCAGAGGAGGAGCTGCAGCGCCCCCTGGAGGGAGTGGCCGGCTGTGTGTCCACGTGCTGCAGCTCACTGGAGGATCAGTGTGACAATATGAGCCAGGACTTCCTGCCTGTTCTCAGAGAGTATGTTCTCTACATAGAGTCAATGAAGGTGAGAGGGACTGTGGGGGGTTGCAAAGGAAAGTTTTTATTTTTGTCATCCAGTGGCTGTATGTGGTACTACAACAACAACAAAAAATTGCCTGTTGCAGAAAAAGCATTACTCCACATACAGGTGTCCATTGTAACATTGTAAATCCAAATCCATACAACATCCTACTTCTATACATTACGTACCAAATGCAAATTACCATAGAAATCTGTTTTAGCAGTTAATATACAAAATAAGAAATGTGTTTGTTTTTATAAGATCTTTCTGACACTGTTTTAGCATCACACACAATAAAAAAAGGTTGTTTCCATTGCATTCAATCGATGAAATCGATGGAATTTAGTATCCACACAATTTAGTATGCTCGAACAAGACAGTGGGAACATAGTTTATCGTACAAACCTGCTTGGAATGAGTTTGCACTGTGCATTTGAGACTGCGCCACAGACCTGCTCTCTTTGAATAGAGGAAGTGTCATCTGTGATTGTGTACGTGTCATGTCCTGTCCTCACATAGCCCCTGATTCAGCAGGTCACTCTGTTTTTAACATTTTTATTGTTTTTCTAAAGAAATGTGAAGGTATCAGTATAAAGTATCCATGGCCTTGCAAAACTGAAGTGTGTTGATATTTTCTGGTGTGCTTACAGAATGTTTTGAGGAAGCGGGACCAGAGCCAGGCGGAGTACGAGGGCCGACTAGAAGCAGCCATATTGCGAAAACAGGAGGACAGAACGCCAGTAAGCCTTCTCCTTCCTCCTATGTGAACGTGAAGCTCCTTTCACATGTGGACTGTCACATCTTACTGTCACTATTTCACTAGTGTGTCACTAGTTTCTCAAAGTTCACCTCACTTTCCAACAGTAACATTTCCCTGTGTGTACTAACCACTCGGCTAATGACGTACACGCTTATTTATTCTTTCACAAACTTAATTAGGTAAGAATGATTTTTCACACCAGCAGTGCGTACATTCCCTGGAAATGCAATTAAGTTCTCGTATTATTTTCAAAATGAAAGCTTTTTGTACTGAGCAAATTAGAAGGATCTCTTTTGCCCATGCACTAACCCCACAAAGAATGTTTCTTAGGCTTTTATTCTGATTGGGAGAAACTCTAACACAACATAACCCTCTTAACATCCTGCACCAACTAGACCTCTGTTGTTGTAGTCCAGCAACCTGTAGTCTTGTATTATGTCCCCTGCAGGCCCCAGTAGATGTAGTCTTTTTTGTTGTTCTCGCAACAGATGCCGTTGGAGGTAGAGAAATGCCAGGACAAAGTGGAGTGTTTCAACGCTGACCTGAAGGCAGACTGGGAGCGCTGGCAGAGCAACAAGAGACAAGACTTCAAACAGCTGCTCACCGGCATGGCCGACAAAAACATCAACCACTATGAAAAGGTACACAGGTGGATTGAAGGCATAATGAAGGGATTAGAAAGCAGTGAATGAACGGACTTTGAATATCTGGGGCTAGATCAAATTGTTTTGTTGTCATTGATCAATACATTTTTAGAGTTGGAACGGAAACCGATCATACACTACACCTTAATGTAATGTTTTCAGCATTGCGGTTCAGACCTTAGAATTGTATAAGGGGTTCAGCTTTTCAGAAAGTCTCTCACTCACGTAGGGTGAGGTAACATCCACCGAAGTCTGTGAAAGCTCTGTGTTCAGGGCTTAGAGGGGACATCAGAGTTTGGCCATTGACTAGACATCAAATTATGACAAAGGACAGGAAGGCTGGAAATGTTCACGTGTCAGTGAAGAAGTGATTGGTATGGCTAAGCATCCCAATTTCTGAAATGAAAAGCATTTTTATTCACATCAACAAATATCCGATCATGGAATATGTTTGCAGTACAAACTGAAGTGTAGATGTTTGATATTCAGCGCTCGTCCTCGCGAATCACTTTATTTCCAGACCACATGTACACATAAACGCATAATGATGAATCAATCCTGTTAAATAATTCAGTGTGTGTAGTAAGCAGAGCTCTGGGAGCAGATCCAACAAAGCACCAGCTGAGCTGAAATTATCCGTCAGTTATTGACCTGTATTTATCCGGGGTATATTTGCAGAGTATATGCTCTTTAGCAAAAACACTTCTGCATGTACTCACAACTGGAAGTTGCCCATACCAACAACAGTCTGGTATACTGAAGCAATAAGGAGGTAAATGCTTTTCACCTACACTCCCAGAATGATCTAAGCTATCCAAGGGTCGAACTTACAGCCTTCTCCACATTAAAGGTGAAGTCAATGATTCTGGAGAACGTAGGTTGTCAAAATCTCTTTTTGCCAAAATCATTGAAAATCTCCTAATGATCCGCTACCTGTACATACTGTGTGTGCGCTGAAAATAATATGGCGTAAATACGCAGCCTAGGCTCTGTAATCGGTATGTAAACAAAGGATATGTAAACAAAGGGGGCCCACCGTATCTAGCAACATTCCGATTTACAAAGCCTAGGCTGTGTATGAACACTGGACCTGTTTTCAGCGCACACACAGTACTTACATGTAGCAGATTGTATGGATATATTCACTGATTTTGACACAAAGGGATTTTGACAAAATCACTGAATCACTGACTCAACCTTTAACTGGCAGTAGTGATAATACATTTAAAGCCGAACAAAGCGCTTTATTATAACAGATGTATACTGTATTTACTTATTTTATCTTCATCTCCTCTCCAGAGCCAGGCAGCGTGGGAGTCACTCATAACTGTCCTGCAAGACAAACAGACAGAGGACAAAACAAGCAAGACGAACTGAAACATCCACTCATGTCTCTGCCCATCCTCCTGTCTGTATAACACACATACACACACACACACACACACACACACACACACACACACACACACACACACACACACACACACACACACACACACACACACACACACACACACACACACACACACACACACACACACACTCATGCCAAGGAAAAGGAGCCGCCACTAGGGGCAGCAGACATTCACTGCTGGACTGTGCCCCTGTTCTCCTGCCAAGTGATTGTACGGAGAGGATTCGTCTCCCTCGGTGGTCCTGACCTGCCTAGGAGGTAAAGAATGGTGCGTTTAGGCACAATCGCGGAAAGAGGAGAGACCTACTATGTACAGACATTTAATATTTTTTTTTCTTTTGTTGCTGTTCTTCTTATTGACTTTTTTCTACTTCATATTTCCAATTAACAGTTACCTGCCAACGCTGCTTGTGTTTATTTAACTACGGTCTCAGAGAGCCATGTGTTCCGTCTGTTCTCTGCGTGTTCACATTGAGCCCAGTATGAAGGATAACTCTTTTAGCGTCACAGGAAATTATTTTAATAATATAATAATACAATACAGAGTATCCCCAAAATGATTTTGCAGTCAAAAGCCTCTGAGACTGTACCATTCAAACCCTCCTCTGAAATGACTAATTCAATTCTCTTTCTTCTCTGAAAGGTATCACATTGGCTGTAAAGTGTAAAGATGTTATTTTTTGCATGTTTGGGCCTTTTCTATACTATCTATGGTTTGGCTGGAGTGCAGTGCAGCGGCACCCCCTGGTGGTTAGTTTTCATGTTTTTGAAACTGGTGACTGAACTGCCTCTATTGGTTTCTATTTATATCAAATGTTTTTTTTTTTTTTTTCTTCTCCTCTCGTCTTCAATCAAAGGCTTTAAATCTATTGGGGATCGGTCAGATTTAGCCAATGAAAACCACACAGAGGAAATGTAAGGGCAAAACTTCACCAGGACACTGCAATGTATTCTCTTTACACACTCTCCAATGTCTTTATCTTGCGATAATCTGCCTCGGTGACACTCATTTACAGGACATTATTAAAAGAAACAAGCACTGCTTTGGGAACATGTGCTTTGAACTAGATTTGTGTCTTGTTTTAAGAAGAAAACCACTAAGCTTGTACCTTTTTTAAATTGCAATACATGCATTCTGATTGATACACCCTTTACCTTAGAAGCTGAAGCCACTTGTTTTGTGTTACACAGTTTGGTAAAAGACTGATTGACTCAGTCATGTGGAAACAGTTAACCTGCACAGCTGTGACTCATGGGAAACATCTGTAATAAGATGGAGTAGCACTGCATCACGTACCAATTTTTTTTTACCTTGTGTCACACTTTCTGTTCTCTATTTTCTTTTCTCTTTTTTTTCAAAATAAGGCCTCGCCTTCAGGGAGAATCCATTCTGAGAGATTCTGTTATACGTCATTGCTCAATCTTTGCTGAACACACTTTATTTACCGATCTCTGACCTTTCCCAAAATGTATTTTTTTAACCATAGAGATGGTTTGCAATACCATTAAATCCTGAGCAGTACTGCTAGCTCATCACTCTCTAGTTGCATAACGTTCGCAAAAACACTTTCCAGGGCAGACTGTGTCAGAGGTATCTTCACCAGAACCACATTCACAAATACATCGATTTAATTTTTTTTTTTATTTGTATAATAGATTTAAACTTGTAATAGCCTCATAAAAAAACATTATTTTTCCAACAAATGTAAAGATGATTTCTGCTTTCTGTTCTGTTTTATATTTCGACAGGATTTTCAGATATGAGGTGCTGATTTTACTTTTTCATATCTGTGCTCCAAGAGGCTTTGTTCAAAACAGAAACATTTCCCGTTTCAGTTGTTTCTTTTCAATGTTGTGTTGAATGACCCTGGTCCTGTGTTTCACATTAAAGAGCCTGTCCTCTGTGTAGCCAAATGCAAATATATATGAAGGAAGAAGCAGAAGTCAGCAAGGTGACACATGAAGAAAATAGAAATTATTTTTTTAGGCATTTTGAAAGCCGCCTTTTAAATGGAGAGGAGCTTTCTTAGTATCTGTGGTCCAGTGTCCTGGCAGCTATACAGCGGGCAGTACTATGGAAGCACTGATGCTGAATTGCTGTATTTGTACCAAAATATTAAAAATTCACTTAGAAAAGCCAATGACGGAGGTGTTAAGAATTTGAAACAAAGCTTCTTTATTGTCTTAAAGATGCTACGAGGAACTTTTAAATATTTCGGAAACAGGCTCATATCTCCTCTGATAAATGACATGTAACAGCAAACTAGACCATCAGGGCAAAGAATGCTATTTTTATATCGTTTTTCTTAATGCCTTTGTCACGGGTACGCTCACCCAGGAACAACAGCTGGCATGGTAAAAACACTACCACCTTCGTCCAAAGGGGGTGCAAGAATGAACAAAAACTGAAAGTTCCTCAGAGCACCTTTTAAGTATACTGCAGAGGATTTCAATTTTATTCCCAACAACTACTTTAAAAGAAAAGTGAACATCTCACGTAAACATTTGTGTTGTTCTAGATTTCAAATTATGTTCATCCTATTGACAGTAGTGATCTGTTCTCTGGAACACCACAAGAAATTAGAAGAATAATACTGTGTTAATACGAAGAACTTAAAGAACATAAGGAATAGGAAATGTAGCAAACATGGTACAAGTAAAGGAAAAAGAATCGGACCAAACATAAAGTGACTTTGATCAAATTGTTCATTTAGTACTGTTGTTGACTAGATCAGTACGGTACCTGGGGTCTGTTTTAAAACTGGATGATTGCGTTGCTGCATCTGTAGACTGTCTGCTGTGAATGAAGGCACTGCACCGACCTGATGAAGCGACCTGGCCTGAGCATGCACAAGTTGTGGGATCATTCAGACTTGAATTGAAATGTCTTTTTGCTATAATGGCAATATACTGTATATTCAATATAGCCCGATGTACAGCTGAATTATATGACACAGCTTAGTCTATTTTTGTACAAAAGAAGCAAGCGTTCACTGTTGGTTTTCCAATGAGTAAAAACCTAAATAATCTTATTTGTGATGCTCGTTGGAGCCCCAACAAAAGTTCGGGCTAATTTCCTCTAACTTATAGCCATTGTTAAATCTCCATCTTATACTGTGTGCCTGCTGATTTGTTTTTGCACTATAATTCTACTCTCTCTGGCAGAAGTGTCTGCTGAAAAACAAAATTTGCTTTCTTTCAGTTGCCAAAAATGACAATTAATAGTCTGGTGTTGAGTTGGCTGAGACACATTTTGCGTCTCAGTTTGGAAACTTGGTTCTGTTATAAGAAGCACATCATCTGCATACATGGAGAATGATGGCTGACTGTACAAGCCTGATCAAAGGGGATAATCTTTTTGTTGTCCTTTTTAATGTACAAATCAACCAAGCCAAATTTCCCCCGTCTTCATCACATTGACTCCCACATGAAGAGAATCTGATTAGACAAACCTGATGAACCAAACCTTTACGGAAGGTTAAAAGTCAAGACGACTAATTCTTCTTCTGCTTTTTATTTCAGTGTGTACTGTTTACGTTCAGAGTTTCTATTGTACATTTGAATGTTAATAATATCTTGTTGTAATTATAAAAAAAAAGCTTGTATATTGATGTCGTTTTGATGCAATTTCTTTACCTCAAATGATTTTTTTTGGGATATATTGGACCAATAATAAAACAATTTGAATGCATTTCATACTCTTCTGCTCAGCTCTATTTTTTTGATGAATACAGAATGACAAGGACAGTTTGACATGTTTTTGTCACAGTAGGGTGTAACAAAAACATAATTCTGTTCTTCTAAAAATACACTTATAGTTTAGTTTTCTACCTTTTTTTATTTCCAGAAAGTGAATTTCATTCACATTGCATCCAAAGGGTCTAAAACATTTTTTAAATCAACATTCATGACAGTTTATAAAAAGTTAATAAAAATAAAGGGATATTTTCTCATGATAAGAAGGAAGAACTTGAATAAAAAGTAATAAGACCGTGTTTTCTTGTATCGCAAGATGAAGGCATTCAAAAATGATTGCAAGCACAGCTGATCTCAGCTTCCGTAATTACAGTAAATGTTTTCCTTTTTGGTTTAACACTTACACCAACATAAATTGTACCTTTTGTTATAACTTTTAAATTGATAAACTCATAATATGACAGCAACATTTGTATGTCAACATATAAAAGTGAAATATTAATGCAAACTGTGCAGACTTCCTTACAGATTCACCATCAGTCCTGTAAATCAGAAGGACAGGACATGCTTTAAAAAAATCGATGCATAACTGTGGAAATGAATGTATGTAGTTTAAAAATGAGATGTGATAATATCAAGCAAGGACAATGTGGCATTCAACCCAACAACTTCACAATGAAAAGTTTAAATGTCAAACCATTGTTTGTGTGCATGTGCAGTATTGTACCTTTTCAAATATATGAGTGCCATTTAAAATGATTTACAAACAAAGTAACAAATGTACAACCATAAAGATAGTAACTTTGAGCAAACGTGTAAGGGTATAGAAATATGCACGACTAAAAGGGATTGAAGATATCACTACATTAAAAGAAAAATCATAATTTTTTTTATTACCATTTAATTTTAAATTCTTTTTTAACTTGTAGTTTCTTTTTCCCTGTCCCGACCTGCAGGTTCAGAAGTTAGCAAGCAAATACCTCAAAATCCTATAAAGTAAAAGTCATTTTCATTTAAATATTTTCAAAAATAATTTCTTTTTTGGAAGACAACCGTTGGCGAGTGAGAATGTCAGTGCATTGTCAATTGACTGATGTGTAACTAAGCACAGGGAATATCCAAAGTAGAAGCATTAAGTATGGTAACGTTACTTTACAGTAACAGTGGGTGGGTTCATGCCACAGTACCGGCTGTGATTACCTTTGGACTGAATCATGAAAACCAAGTGTCAGAGTAACAAAATGGCGTCAAATGTGTTCCATATTATGTGGATGGACACTGAATTTGATCACGTTTGAGCTGTTTGTTTAAATATGTGCAGTCGCTTCTAGTTAATTTTCCGTATTCAGTTGGGAATGACAAGGGACTTTTTGTCTGAGTCATTCAAAGACAAATACACATTATGATGCAATCACAATGGGTGTGTGTTGGTGTTTTGAATCGGTTACATACTCATGTTGACTGGTGGTGGTTTTTCATGCTACTGTCCCTGTGCATTTCATAAATCTGCATTGATCTCTTTAAACTAAACCAGATCATTAAGGTTTCTTCCATCTAAAATGCTCCTGTTACACATAAAAACATGTCTGCTCCTCTTGTAACAGCCAACGCTAGGAGGAGGAAGTCCTTTCTGTGCAGTGTCTTAAGTGTTCACATTAAAGGAAGTGGGATTAAAGCAGCGTTGTCCTTTTGCCAACTTAAAGTTTCAGTTCCCGTCTGCCTGGCGCTGACGCTGCTTCTGATGATGATGATGATGTGGGTGTGTCATCACCCGTCTCAAAGAATCCTCTCATACTGTCGCCTCGGAGCTGACCTCCAGCCGACCACACTGGAGGGACAAGAGGGGGAAATTATGTTTGGGAAGATGACACAGTTTGTCAGTTTTTTTTCAATCAAGGTTGTACATTACTGGTCCTCCCCCCTCAACCCCGTCCCCCCCACATACACACCCGAACTTGTACTTTAATTTTTACGCACTTTCGACATTTTATTCACTTTCCTGACCTTTGAGTGTATGTGTGTCTGTATTTTATGTGTCTTGTTATGTGTATATGATTATTTGGCTTTATGTGTTTTTGTGAAGAGCTACTGGATAAAGGAATTTGCCCATGGGGATAAATAAAAGTATCTATCTACACCTTCCTACACAAATTTTATCTAAATTAAATGTATAGATAAGAATTATTGAATTGTATGTTTACCAAGCTATTTTTTTAAAGTAGCACATTGAAAACTGATTTTCACCCAGATTGTCCCCATGCACCCAAAAACTGTGCTGTGTTCCCATTCCCCAAAGATTACACTTGTAAATTTAAAGATGACATATAAAAAATATTCAGGAAAAAAAACATTTCTGGATTTGTTTGGATGAACATTAAATGCCAGCCATTAAAGGCCTACTTCACCGGTTTGAATATGAAGGTGTATTGAATTCTGAGATCCTATGTAGTATAAATGTGCAATTTTTTTTTAAATTGGTTCATCCTAGCCTGAGAAAAGGCAGAAAGAGTTTTTTTTTAACCCTATATTAATCTTACTGTGACATCACAGTAAGATAAATATAGGGTTAAAAAAAAAATTACTTTGTAAATATTACTGTGATGTCACAGTAGGAGAAATCACAGTAATATTTACAAAGTAAGGTTTTTTTTTTAACCCTATATTTATCTTACTGTGATGTCACAGTAAGATTAATATAGGGTTAAAAAAAACACTCTTTCTGCCTTTTCTCAGGCTAGGATGAACCAATTTCAATTTTTTTTGCACATTTATACTACATAGGATCTCAGAATTCAATACACCTTCATATTCAAACCGGTGAAGTAGGCCTTTAAGCAGGTATTGAGCCATAGAAACAGATCACTTTGTTGTCACTGCCAGCAACGTTATGTGGTCCACCACAACCTACCTGATGGGTACCATTGCCAGTACAGTCAAGAAGCTGGCGAACACAAAGACCAGGCCTGGGTACCAGTCCAGGGTGGCCTGATAGAGCTTAGTGAAGGTAGGGATGTACACCAGACCAGCAAACTTCAGAGCCAACTGCAGGGAGGTGAGAGTGGTGCCTGATGGGAAGGAGAAAAACACAGGTAAAAAAAGAGAGGTCAAAGGAGAGAGAAATAGATAGGATTCAGAGGAGGGTCATCCACATATATTTTATTTTGGTGCAAGTAAATCTCACAGAGACCTCTAGTTGACTTTTTGGGAGGTGGAGTCTGAAGTTGGTTTTCTTGTATTGTATTTGTCTACATGTTTTAGTGTCCTTGGATTCATGGATTTATGTGTGTTTGCATTGCCCTGACTTCTCAAACAGGCGTCGTGTCAAAGCAAACACAAGAGAGAGGAGAGTGAACCCTGACAATGAATAACCTGTCTTCTCTAATCCTCAGTGTATGTGCATGTGTGCGTGTGTGTGTGTGTGTGCGCGCGTGTGTGTGTGTGTGTGTGTGTGTGTGTGTGTATTAGTATGACTGTGTGAATGTGTGTCAGAAAGAGGAAGCATGACACGCTATCGAGCAGCAGAACAGGTTCCTTTTCTAATGTACAGTATGTAGTAAACCGGCCTGATTGCAGGTTTCCAGTATTCCCCTCCTCCTTGTCTAAAAGTAGCAAGGCACTGGGCACACACACAGTGCAGGAACTGAAAACTACAAAGGATCAAAATCTATGAATAACTAACTCAGAGGTGTCTAGATCAACATTTGGAAGTATAGAGGGGCTTCAGTTTACTGTAGTGGCAAACTACTGTATTATGGTTTCCATAATACTGAACTGGTATCTATTTCAGTCAACATTGTACGTGATTTTACGGTTGTCAAAGCTGTTTTACTATCTGCCTGGTGACATATAATACCACTAGGCCTACGTCCATCACATAGCATCTCCTTAAGGACCAGTGTCAGAGGAACAGTAAGGTTTTCTTTTTCTGACCTTTTGACTGCAAACTCAACTTTCAGGAAATATTGTGGTGTAATATTGTAATCCTCCCTCCACAACTTCCTCTTGTATTCACCCTGACATCCTGCAATTTTCTCCCATCTTGGACACTAAGATACTGCAAACAAATGTTCTCTAATGTTGGTTGTTATTACTCATCTGTAGTGCTTTTTCACCCACACACACACGCACACGCACACGCACACGCACACACACACACACACGCACAGGTTGCATACTCACCACATGATGATGCTGGGACCTGCTGTGAGAGCAGAGATCTGATGGTGGGCAATGGGATGATAGCAAACAAGTTGAGCGAACGAGCTGGGGAAGAAAGAGACACTGATTATTACTGTCGCTTTTAGTTAATTTTCTTTCTTTAGTTGTTTCTGACAAGGGACTTTTTATTTTATTGACATAGCTACAAATTACATTTTCGACATGTAATCATTACGATGCAATCACAATAGTTTCTTAATTCTTACTTTTGCTGAGCTCAAACCTAGAACCTAAACCTAGCCATATGGCAAAGTGAAAGTGAATGGAGAATAAACAGAAAACAGCTAGGTTCATATCAAAACTAAACTAACCAGAACAGCCTGTTGAGCCACAAGTCACGAGTGAAATATACCGACATACTTTTTTTTTTAACCCTGTGGGAAGCCCCTGTCTGCTTGTGTAGATGGCCACAAGAAAATGACTGGTTCCTGCCACACTGCCACACAACGGGCTTCGTTTCAACATTTTCTGATAATTTAGAGACTAACTAATTAATTCAAAAGCAATTGACAGATGGACCATTTGATGATAAAAAGATAAAGTTAATTGCGGTTTCATTTTGAGTCACAAAACGGGTTGGACCTTTGAATGACAGGTAATTATTCAGATATTTCACCTGGTGATGCAATGGAGCGGTGTTTGGGGGTAAGACTTACAGCTGCACAAACAGTTTTGAGGGTTTAAAATGTTAAAAACTGTTTAACTGAAGACAATTACAACTGATAGTCAGACTTGTATTCACATATAGGGGGTGGGGTTGAATGGGGGTATTTACCTTCTATGTTTTTTAATATGTATGTGCTTGTACGTTTTTTAAATGCGCCTATGTTTAGCTATGTTTTTTATGATGTTAAAAAGCTGTTTAAAAGCCGGACGGGCATTGGAAATTAGCAGTAGCTATAACATGCTTTGATAGTGTACATTGGAGATGTGTTGTTCTCTATGTAGTAGCTTCAGTCCCTTTCAAATAAACATGGAATGAAATCGTAGTAAATCAATCAGGACACAGCACCAACTTATCCCTCAGTCTCACCGAGGTAGAACATGTAGGTTGCCGTGACGAACGACATGAAGTAAATTCCCGAGGCGAAGGACAGCATGCCGATCAGGATGAGCGTGACGTCGCTGAAGCAGCGGCGAAACACCATGACACCCAGGAAACTGGTGAAGAAAATCATGCAGCCGTATGCGTTCCCATAACCCACCTGGAGGGAAAGAGAGAGAGAGAGAGAGAAAGAGAGAGAGAAAGGGAAAAAAGGTCAAGAAGAAAATTAGTCAGAAGAAGACAGAGTGAAAAAAGAGAAAAAAACATGAACTTTAAGTAAAACACATATGATTCCACTGTGAGCAGCCATAGTCTTTATCACAATCATTCACAGTTAAAGGTGGAGTTAGTCAATTTTTGGGAACACTTCTTGTCAAAATCACCTTTTTGTCAGAATATCTCCTAACGATAGAACGTTAGAGACAGCAATAAATCATGTTACTACACAAATCCAACCCTAAATACAGTATAAACACACATAGAAGGCAAAATGTCACCTGGGTGGCAGTCCAGCTGAGAGGCTCCTTCAACACAAAGACGCCCAGTATCCCTAAGGCCCCAGCCACTGCACAGGTGTACAGTGCAGCAGCCGCACCCAGCATAACCACGTTCACTAGGTTTATCTGAGCAGGAGCCTCCGCGGGAACATCACTGGAGGCAAGAGGGTCTAGGGTGCCGTTCTCCTCTGGCTCTTTGCTGGAGACTTGTTTCACCTTAATTAGAGATGGAAATACATACATTTAACTTCACTTCCTTTGAATGCTTGTGAATGTCCTTTTTTATATGCAACAAGTAAAAACGTTGGGTATATAACATACAAGGAAATTGGACCATCAGTCAAAATATTTTCTGAGGTGGGCCAAGGTTGAGTCACAACAAAGCTATCTGATATTTTAAATATGGAGTTGCAGTGAAGGGCTAAACTTGACAACATGTTTTTTAAAAAGAAAGTATGGGGCGCAAGAAGATTGGTGTTATTTCCTCCATTTTACACACTTAATTAATTGTCACTATGACTGGCGTCATTCTCTTTTTGGCCAATCATTCTTTGAATCTGCTCTTTAAATGATCAGGTTAGGTTTTAGAAATGGGCAAACAAGATATTACCACAATCTTTTCCAAAGGTTTAACAATGGAATACTTAGCCTAATACAAATAACTAGATTAGATTATCAAATTTAAAACTATTTTTTTATCACCATGTTTTGATCCCTATCAGACATTTTCAAAACATTACATTTTTTTATTTCCATACAAAAATATGATGGCCAATTTATGGCATAGCCTAAGCTTACAGACACAAAAATCAAACCATGCATTCATACAGCACACACAACACACACACACACACACACACACACACGCACACACACACACGCACACACACACACACACACACACACACACACACACACACACACACACACACACACACACACACATTAACCAACCTGCAGCAGGACTATGGAGTGAATGAGGCTGAGCAGGTGCAGCACAGAGCTCACAATGAGCAGGATGGTTCCATTCCCCAGACTGGAGCTGTAGAGCAGGAACAGATGACCTGACACCAGGCTGCCCACTAGACCTGCCATGCCATACAGCAGCTCCACTCGCATCATCGTCTGCAGGGGACATTCAACACACATTACTTTCTGCTATAACCTTGTGTCCTACAACGTTATAACAATTTGCAAACAGCAGTGGAGAAGAGTATCCAGGTTCTTAACCTAAGAATAAATACTAACATACCAAAACAAAGTCCAACGACAGTTGCCATATAATCTCAAATGCAATTTATTTTTTGACTAAATTATAGGCCGACTAGCATTTTTGAAAATACAAGTACTACTTAAGTAGGATTTTAGTCATCAAAAGTAGGCTACACAAATAGTATATACTAATAGGCTTTAGAAAATATAGCCTACTGTTATAGGCCTAATATAGGCCTACTTGTGCTTCTCTATTATTTTGTTAGCTTCTTAAAATATATGTCCTTTATATATAGCCTAATTTTCAGGACTAGCCTATTTTAAATACATTAAAACAGCATTCTAAAATACATGTTAATGTACTTAAAATAAATTGTGTAATAAAAAGTTTAATATTTCCAACTAATGAATAAGCCAATAGGCCTATTTAATTTCTAATAACCTATTCTTTTTTAATTGCACAGTTAATGCAATTAGCCATAGCATGAAATGATGCCAAATGGGCAAATGCCAAAACCTTTATTTTAGGAGCCTTACAAACAAATGCTGTCAGTTGGACAATCATGCACTATGCAAAACCTGACCACCCTAAAGTCACTGACCTTGGAGCGGTCCGCCGCTGTGGACCTTAGCGACGCTAGCGTCATGACGCCGGGCCAGTAGGCGCAGAATCCCCCGGACAGCCCGTAGAGAACCGCCGCTCCGAACATCCAGCTGAGCGGGAGGCGGAGGAGGACCACCAGCAGCAGGACTAGTCTGGACAGCAGGTAGCCGCTCAGAGGCACCGCGATGGGGGCGCGCCTCCAGCCGCGGCGGTCGCTCAACCGGGCCAGGAGCAGCGCCGGTAAGATGGGCACGAGCCGGATGATCAGATTGTACGTCATAAAGAAGTCCGACATGGCTTTCTGCTGGCTGTCATCGCTGGACAGGTGTGTATCCGGGTATGTGGCGTTAACGCAGCGGTCCCTGACAACCATCTGCAGCGCGGTGTCAAAGAAGGTGCTGCCCAGCTGCTCCAGCACCAGCACCGGCTCTATCTGCCGGAGCACCGTGAAGGCGCCTTGACACAGGATAGGCAGGACCATGACTGACCCTTTGAATGACAGACTTCACTTTTTAGACCCGCTTATCAAAAGTCAAGATCAGTCTTAATGTGAATAAATTAAAGACAGCTGTTGAATGACTTCAGATGGCAGTGTTTCGTCTTCTACCTCACTCGGTTGTGTGAGCGAATGATTTAAAATAGCATAAAGCAGCAAATGAGAAACCCCAAAACATTTATCACGCCCACTTCCTACTTCGCGCATGTAGGCTGTTGCAGGCTCATCAGACGAGTGGCATGTTGGTTCAGAGGACACTATCTTTTTTGTTGTGGTTTATCAGTAGGAACTACACAAAAGTGGAAGTAAAACAGCTGATCCAAACAATTCACCCACAGTGTATGGTGTTTAGATAATAAATTATGACACTTTTTAACATCAAATCAAATTGAATATATCAACCTGCAGGAACATCTGAACAAACTGAGAGGTAGTCTATTCCATATAGGCTGTTTAGTCTGTCAAATGTGCAAACATAGTGAGACATTGTTGTGTTCATGGAGCCCACAGCCATGTATTCAAGGTCCTCGCATTGTCAGAAAAGCCAGAGAGATTCAGTTGAAAATGCTATAAAAAAAAGGGGGAACAAAAATAAAATCCTCACATTGGACACAACTAGAACCAGGAAATGTTTAGTCAATAAATGAGAGAGTACACACACGTAGTTGTTTAATATTAACTAGAATTCAACTCGCAACCTTGTTCATTTTAAAGTTGAAGGGACAATCCATCCAACACCTGGTGCATGAGACAAACGGTGCATTGACGAGACACGAATGAAAACACTCAGAAAAGCCCACGGTTACAGGTTTTGTTTTTAATGAGAAAATATTCATAATATGTGTAGTAGGTGTGTAGCCGTGAGCCTAACATGTGCTATAAAATAACAAAGCAAGAGTATGAGCGTTACAAGTGGTTAACATAGGAGCAGAGGTTATACTGTATTACTGTAGAATAGGATTGCCTCATCATCAGACACAGACGGACAAGCAAGAGTCCAACACTGACGCTCTTAGACACTTTTGCAGGCAAAAAAACCCAAACAAAAACAAAACAAACAAGCTACCAGCATTGAAAAAAATGATAAATAAATCATCTTTGCACCATCAAATCAAACAACAAGAGCATAATAATAATTAATTATAATAATAAATGTTCATGATGTCTGTTAACATTTCAAAAGTGTTAGTGTGTTTGACGAGACTGATTATAGGGTTTGATTGTGCCCTGACATGAGGACAGTTTGTGTGTGTGTGTGTGTGTGTGTGTGTGTGTGTGTGTGTGTGTGTGTGTGTGTGTACAATAACAGTTTTACGATGTGCTGCTGAAGCTACAGTAATAGTAGGAAAGAAGCCATTAGCTTTTCGTTTTTTTGCCATAACTTCAAATAACACAGACACAGCAGATGCTCGGCTGGCATCCACAACAGGCCACTGTAAAAGAAGAACAATAAAAACGTCCATAACATTATAAAAGGATCTGTTTCTGCAACAAACAAAAAAAATCGGTCTGTAAATAGTCATCTCTCATAGTTTTTTCTTCCCGTCACAAACCTCACAAAATGAATCTCGTGTCAAACCTTCTGCCGCAACACAAAATACCTCATGAAAAGGATCACAAGTCTCTTTAATACTTTGTTCCCCTCTTCTCCATTTCATATATTAATATAAAAACAAGAACAATGGGGATAACCTTCGAACCCATACATTGTGTATGTGTGTGTTTTGTTTCCGGGGGGGAAATGGGCACATCAGAGAGGAACACGTCCTTGTTTTTAAAAAAAGAAGAATGTGGTAAGTATCGTTACTGGCACTGCATATTCCCTCATAAAAGAGACAATTAAATAGCTTCAGGTCATTTGCTAAGAGAAACCTCTTTTGAGGGGGACTGCCCCCAATAAATATAATAAGAGAGACCTTAATGTCAAGGGGGTTAGTTAGTACGTGTCCTCCAATTCCTTATATTTTGTGCAATTTTCACCTCAGAGTACGTTCAGACGTCAGGCATTTAGTCGAGGGTTTCATTCAGTGTGTGAGCAGAACAGAAAGATCGGTGGGCACTTGAACGGGACGCGCGAGCAGATGTGGTGATTGGCTATGTTTACTGCTTTTTCTACTTTTGAAAATAAACCTTATCTTTGTTTTTGGACAATGAATCCACAGTGTCACCACACACTCATAGCGTCCTGTATTGCGGTCATTACTCGCTCATTTAACAAAACAAAGACTCACGTCGTCTTGCAAAATCAAAGCTCAAAAATATATCATGATAACTCCACCCTAAACAGAAGCTCAGCCTGTTCCAGCCTCATAATGAGCTACTGATTGTCAACTGTCCTTTTTTTTTTTTTTTTTTGCAGGCTAGGAGAGGAGTGTAACGTCATGCACACAGACAACCACTATTTCTTAAATAGACTTGAAGCGCATAGGCTGACTAAAATAACAACATTCTGGTTTTGGTATAACACGTTTTTATATATATAAAAAAAAGCTTCTCTCAATATTTTTCATCAAACTTTATCCTCAGCTAGCAAGGTAGAGTAGATAACGCAGCAGTTGCCTCCCAATGGAATCTCAACATACAGGTTTCATATATCAAAATACACAGTCCTACCTCAGTATAATACACATGGCAACTGCCTACATCAGAAAAAGCACAGGTCAACAAAGCGACGTAGCCAGCAAAAGGTAAAATAAGTGATTCTCAGAATATATAAAAAAACAACCCAACCCCTTCAATGAACACACACACACACAAACTGACTGAAGTGACGCAAACATGACCCGCAGTTAGCTTTCCCTCTTCCCCCCACCCTCCCTGTCTGTCACTTAAAAAAAATAAAAAATCACTGAAGAATAGTGTTTTCATAGACAGACTTTCTATCTAATGTGGTTGCGTATTTTTTTCCCCCTACGGTTTAACTGAAACTGTAGCAATGCAGAATAGGACAAGATAAAACACATCATACATATTAATACGCATTCAACAATTGCTGACGGTCTAAGGCAAAGTTGAAACTCGATGCTAGTCATTCAAGGACGCTGACCTTTTTGAGTCGGCACTTAAAAATTGAATACAGATGCTTGAAAGGGTTGCGAAAAGCATCCGCTGAAATGTCACCATCGTCTTATATCTGTGCGGTGACACTGCGGGGTCAAACATGGCAACCTTCATCCTGCAATATCATCCAACAAAAAGGTTACGTCTTGAGCTTGTCATTGGACCTCGCCTTTTTTCTCCTTTCTTGGAAAACACTCAGTCACTCAGGAAGTTTCTTGATAGTCACTCTAGTATGCTGCACACACACTTGTTTGAAGTTTGCATCTTTTTTTTCCCCTGTTGGTGATTAAAACCTTTTCCACACATTTGAACATGATTTGTGGTTATTATCATAATCAAACACCCATAGTCAAAAACCCATCATCAACAAGTCTCAGGCAACCTTTTGAAACAAAACAAAAATCATTCGATCTCTCGGCTTATATTTCAATGAAAAATCCTATGAATATTTATGTCATTCAGCGTCTATCCACGATTAAAAACCCATTTATGCCCCATTACACTTCAGAACAGCGCTTCTGAAACCTCCATTAACGCCATTCAACAAGCGTCACTGACCCTTTTTCCTCTCCAAAACTCACACCTCGGCACTTCAAATGTCTCTTTACATACTCAGTCACTTCACATACTGTCGCGCTGAAATCCTCAGGTCCTCAAAAACACCACAACTTGATGCATCTGTTCGATGACGGCCCCAGTGGTCGAGCCAGTGGGGTCACGTGATCATCAGAATACTATTAGTAAAATAAATACTGTTTGTTTTCCTTTTCCTTTTCCCTCTCCTTTACCCTTCGCATCCTTCACCTCCTCTTTTCAATTTTCTCTTCCCCCTCTTTCCCACTCGTTCCCTCAACTGTCTCTTAAAGAAGGTCTCTACTCCTCCTCCTCTTCTTCTTCCTCTTCTTCTTCTTCTTCCTCCTCTCCGTCCTCGTTGGCGTAGATACCGGCTTCCCACTTCTTTGTCATTTCGCTTTTCCTCCTGGTGACACGAGTGGCCTCAAGAACCTGTTGGTTACAAAACAAGCCAATCAGATGCATGCTAGGTCACCTGGCAACCTGTGAACTGATACAAAAGAAACCCATGCTTTCCTCTAGTTCAAGGGATTTGGTGGCAACACAATCACAAAAGGAAAAAAAAAACACTACAAAGTGACTTTAATATGACATGCAGGCAGTGTGTGTCAAAAACTGAGGGAGCGCTTGGTAAAACTGTAGCAATAGGATTCATAAGTGTCTAGTCAAATATACCCCCCGAATGAAGCGCACCTCCAGTATTTGAAATTGAAAACACATTTTACTCCATTTGAGGAACAGTTCCATGCTTGAACAAGAGGTTTGTTAAGTATTTTCTGTTCCCTAATCACTGTCCCGCCACACTCTCATGCCAAGGCACGCACGCACGCACGCACACACACACACACACACACACACACACACACACACACACACACACACACACACACACACACACACACACACACGTATAAGTGCAATACTTTTTGCCATCCAGACATTTCTGTTACCATTATATTTGAAAAAGGTTCCTGATTTGTTGAATGTCATTATTCTAAGTCTGCATTGTATCTTTGTTTAACTGGCACTTTATATGTTTGGTATCCAGATTGCATAACATTGTGCCTGGGGGTGAGGGAGGGTCACACCAAAATCCATGGACAAGCACATGCAGCACCAACACCACAGAGCATAACAGTAATACAGTGAGACCATGACCACAGACCTGGGACCAGATATTAAAGTTTCCCACTCAGAAATACACCCAGTCAAAGGGTTCACACTTAAATAAATAATACATCCCTGACTATATTTCCCATACCAGGCCAGTTTCAGATCTGGGAGACTGAGTGCAGTGAGCTTGTATTTCTTAGCGTTGACTCATTGACATGTGTTGTTGGCATTTAATGGGGAAGTCAATGCCAGTGGAAAATCTCCACTCTGACTTGCCATTCTTTCTTATTTGAACTGAAATTCAAACAGTATGAAAGCAAATGGCTACAAATTGCCGTGAATCAGCAGTTCCTTTAGTGGGATGTGTCATAGGTGGGAGGACCCAGTGTATGTCCTAATTTATAAAACCATTTATTCAACCAAATACACACAGGGACGTGTTACTTTTCCTAGGATTTTTCATTTGAATCTGACCCAGGTCTGTGAGTAAAAGGGACTTGATGAAGTGCGACCGGTACCTCGGTGGTGACCTTGTTAGCCAGCAACAAATGGGCATACTGACCGACCAGCAGGAGAGAAGCAACAGTACAAAATAGTTAACACATGTGTCATGTCAACGTGGAAAAGCAATCAGCAACAACATCAGCGAATAACATGGACCCTGCTAGATACAAGATACAATCACTTAAATATCTTGCAAAATGAAGGAAATGTTTGAATTTTTTCGTTTTCTTCTCATAGTTTTATCATAATTTAATGCTGACTTCAAGTGTAGCTTTTCTTGTATGTGAAAGTGAAATCCAGGGCTTGGTGGTTATGAATGAAAAAAAATGCATTTATTTTTATTTTTCTTGTCTGCTTATGTGACTTTTTTTCCACCATGAAAGCTACTGCATTTGGAGACATAATTATCATTCGCTGACAGGAACAGACATTTCAGTTTTCCAAATTACAATATATCAACCTCTAGAGAGACCGATTTCTCAACGGTGACATGCTGGCAGAAGTATAGTCTGGCATTGAAAGACATATTCAGTTAAATAAATGAAAATAGAGATGGAGTAAGGACTGAAATACCCCAGCATCTTTGTCATACTTTCAATTTCATTTCCTCATTCAAGTTTTTACTGTGAATTCCCCCTGGTGTTGCCAACTATTAGCTCATGCCAACAGGCCCTACATACAACACGGCCATATTGACATTTACAAATCCCGGGGGGAAGCACACGAGTCCAACAATAGTTTACTCCACAAATTCAGTTTGTAACATTTTACAAGTTTAAAGTCATTTCTTTTATCAATTTAGACGAGGAATTATTCCTACGATTATTATTTTCATTTATAACCCCAACCATCCAACATGCTGGCTGCTGTTAATTACAGGATCCTTTTGTTTTTATACAGATACAAAGAACATGGGAAACAGGCCTTCCTCTCCATATTTGAATACTTACACTGTTGTCATCCAGTTTCTCCCTCCTCTTGACCTTGTGTGTTTCATAGTCCTCCATGAGCGTCTGCATGTAGTTTTTGGGTCGTCCTCCTGAGTCCTCACTGCCGGCGTCAGACAGGGCTCCCTCTGAGGGGGAGGGGGAGACCGGTGGGGCAGGGCGAACCTTCTCGATCTTTCCTACGCAAGACAGAAAAACACACAGTTAGGAGTTTACTGATGCACTCAAATGGAACGGATCCATTGTTGATGTTCAGCCAGGTATAATGTTTAACATGATCTTAGTTTAGTATGTAAGCATGCTAGCATCTGATGCTAATTCCTAAACATGAGGTACAGCTAAGGTTAGCTTTGTAGGTATATTGGTGTATTGGACAAATACAAAAAGTTGACACTGTGATGGTGGTAGAAGAAACATTTTGGGATACACAAAGCTACACTAAAATAGTTCAATTTATCACCATTTCCAAGTGTATTTGGTCCCACCAATTGGTGTTAAATTAAGTCTTTCCACAGGGTTGAACTTTTAGAGCTAAATTAACTCTAAACAGAGTAAACTATGTTACCGACTGAGTGACATTGATATTCCGAGAGCTAAGCCGCAAACATGGCTAACAAAATGCAACAACGACCTCACACCAGGTGTCTCATACAGTGACCAATGAGAAACCACCAAAGCCCTCACACTAACCTGGTGCTGTCCTGGCCGTCAGCGTGAGTCTAGCTGGCAGGCTGTTGCTCTTCATCTTATCTTGTGGGGAGATGTTGCTTTGCCGTCCCCCCGTCCTCACGTTACCATGGTTGCTACCGCTGCTGGAGACGTTGTTGCTGGGGCGTCCTCTCACAACCGCAGGCTGGGTCTCCCTCTCTTTCTTCAGCTCCTCCTCTCTCTGCTGAGCCGCTCTGATCTCCTCCTCGATCATGGACAGAGTGCGCTGCTTCTTGGAGCGCAGGCGGAAAGGCCCGCTGGCTGGCTCCACCTCGGGGGCTTTTGCTACCGTCGCGGTGCTACGTAGCTCGGCCGCCTCAGAGTATTTACTGAAGTAGCTGAACTCTTGCTTGTCCGGGCTGGGTGGAGAAGGGGGACGGTAGACTGGGGTTGGCCTGGTGACTGGAGCTGCTGTGGTGGTGTTAGGGGGAGGACCTGATGCTGGAGCCTGAGTGGAGGAGGCCAGAGCTCGGGCGTAGGACGACTGGATTTTGATCCTGGGGCCTCCGTTCCTGGGTCTCTGTGGCGGGGAGACGGGCTGGGAAGCAGGGGGGGAAGGTGTCTGGAGAAGCTGAACCTGTGGACATTCTGAAGGCTCCACTCTTACCCCTGGGGACTGGTTGGATGGAGCAGGACTGGAGGACACAGGTGACTGCAGACTAGGGGGTCCACCAGAAGACATGGGAGAAGAGGACACCGGCACTGGGCTTCCCGTAGAGGCTGAGGATGGAGACACAGGGGTGCTCAGGTGGGAGGAATTCAAGTCAGACGACCGCCACTCCTCATCTCCGTTCTGAGCTGCCAGGGCGTTGTGGATGGCGTTATGTACAAGCACCCCGGCGTGGAACTCCAGCTCGTCTTCTGAGGCACCGCCGCTATTGGTCCGCCCGTTGACCGGCGTGGTGGGCTGTGGGGTGGGGGGGGAAACAGGGGTGAGAGGCAGAGGGGTGGGGGGTAGCGAAGCGCCACTGTCTGAAATGTTATCCAAGCTAAACACAGTGGTGTCCTGAGAACGGACGGATAGGTCGTCTAATCCCGAGTCGGATTCTTCGGGGTTGAAACCTGGATGGAAATGGCCCTTCCCTTCCTCATCCTCGCGCAGGATTGTCATGACAGCTCGAGCGCACGTGAACTCTCCCGCAATACCCTCGTCGGACCAGGTAACTTGACCCTCTTCGGCAAATATGTCCCCGCTGCCCTGGCTGCTGCTCCTGTTTGCGGGCTTTGAAAAGGGTTTGGCGGAGTAGATTTGGGGAGCGACGTCCCTCTTGGTGGCCTCCCCCTGCAGGAACTGCTTCCTGGCCGACCCAAAATCAATCTGCTCCTCCACAATGTCCTTCCTGTCCAGGTCAGGGTCAAAGGTCACCATGGTGGGAGGACCGGACACCTGGGGCTGAGAATAGAGACAGTGGGAAGGGTTACAAAGGAGAGAGTTACTAGACAAGAAAAGGAACTAAAGGAGAGGCAGTTACAAACACGTATATGCATTGCCTCAAAATAATGTGTATGTGTGCTTTACCTGTGTATACGCATAAGTATGATTGTGTTTCTGCTGTTTTCTCTCCTGGTATTTCTTGAGAGACTCAAGCTTCTCTGTGTCCAGCTGCTCTTCCAGAGGAACCTTCAATGGGTCAACAAATGATGAATGAATGAATAAACCGACCATAGACTCAATCAATCAGTGTGTTAGGAAGTCAATGGAGTTCAAAGTAAAAAAAGGAAGAAAGATTCAAAGACAGGCTACCTCCTGAGGAGGGTTCCACCAGCGTGTGGCGATCCCGGGGTTTTTCTTCACGGCCTGGTCTTTGATCAGCTCCTGACGCTCACGCTCAAGCTCTTCAACCTGACACAGGGAACAAGGAAAGAAAGACACAATAATATGAATATGTGGAATATTTGCAAAAAGTATTCTTAATTAGTTCCCATTATCAGCAGATTTTACAGTAGTTGACAACTAGATAAGTTGTATTCATATATTTTTGTTACATTATCTAGCAGCTGTTTACCTCCTCTGTGGGCCGTCTCCTGGTCACCCTGACATGCTGCTCCTCTCCGGGGGTGAAGAGTTTGGCTGGCCGTCTCTCCTCCTGGAAGGCTCTCAGCTCAAACTTGGCCCTGCTGCTGCCTGTCTCCTCCTCTGCCTGCACGTGGCCGTTGGTCCTCACAGCAGAGTCCTGGTCCTGGTGGATGAAGGTGGTCTGACCCCGCCCCTCAACCATAACTGACTGACTATGATTGACAGGAGAGGAGGCCGACACACACACAGAGGGAGAGTTCCCATCGATGCTGATTGCTTTAATGTGTTCCAACGGAGAAGAGGTTCCGTTAGTGGGCGTCTCTGAGGCTGCGTCCAAAACCTGGTCCAGGTAGCGGATCTCCTGTGGACACAAGCAGATAATCAAATTGCTATAGTGTACAGCCATTGGATAAAAGTGTTTACCAAGTTCCTTCAATGGTAGTAAGAGGATATAACAGTCAATTGGTGTAGGAAGAGCAACTCCTACACCACACGTTTCTGGAGTAAATGCAGATTTTTAAAAGCAGAAAGATGAAGGCGTTATGTTTTTTTTGTCATTCAAATATATTTTAAAACCATGATAAATGTTTAATGTTATCGAAATAATGACAACCATCTTGATAGCATTCTAGGAAATGTCCATGTCAGTACAAGCCTAGGCATAGCTGACCTTAACTGAAGGTTTGATATTTAAATAAATAAATAAATACATACACTATTAATTAATTAATTAATCAAATGATAAATATATTAAAACACCTGACTGTTTAGGCTTATATTGCTCAAATTGTTGAAAATAAAAGAAAGCTCCATACCATGCAATAAAATAAGTATCTGAACATTTGAGCTGGGAACCTACATACCTGCATCCCCTCGCTGTCACCAACTGCATTGTGGGCTGGGTTACCGGGGCTGCTCAGGCAGCCATGTTGGATCTGCTGGCTCTCCAGTTCCATGCTTGCAGGTGTGTCAGTGATGACGCTGACCGATTCCTGGAAACTGACGCTCTTCAGGGCTCGCTCTCTTGGTGTTGTGTCACTGACATCCTCGGCTGCCCGCCACGGTTTCTGTGTCAACAAACAAAAGACACGAGGTTCACTGACAGTGTATGGACAAGCTGTACAATGGCTCATCATGATCACTTTCATCAAAACAATGTTTTCTGAAAGTAGGAGACAAAACAAATTTCAGAGATTTCTGAGTCGTTCTAATAAAGCAAACCTCACAAAGACACTGCATTGCAGTGGGTTAAGTTGAACCTCTGCAGCATCAGTGTGTTCATATTAGTTCCAACCACTAAGGGGCGCTGGCTTCCATGCTGCTGCTTTATGACAGACCAGAATCACCAGTCCTCCATAGTACTGAAAACTTGTTTTAGTATTCACTACTATATTTGACCTTAACATTTTTTGTGAAAAAATATCTGTGCTGAATAATTCAAATACAATAAAAAAAATTTGTAAAAGAAGAGAAAGAGATAGGGAAGCTTTTACAGCTGCCAGCGGGGATAATCAGAACCTAATGTTCCATTAGAACAGTTTTTCTCTTCTTTTGATTAAAGAACAGAGCCAGAGGCTGCTACGTGGTGTCACTCGACACTTCATCATAACAATGTACTATCACTGGAGAGAGAGCTGTCAGCAAGGAGACTTCAGGTTCTAAAGCTTTAAAGATATTTCAAGTTTGATAGCTTCACATTCACTCCCTGTCTCTTCCCAACCTGAACTGAACAGAGCAGCTTCACTGATGTATTTTATTATTTAGAGGCTGGCTCAAGGCCAAATCATCAGCAGATGTTATGAGATGTAATTATGTCTTCCAAAATGTCCCCGCTGAATTGGTCACACAATTATTTTGTTCCCGTAGCAACCGATTGTAAAACTGATATAGACAATAAAGAGACAATGAAAATGTAGTAAAATGTCCCTACATATGGCTTCCAAAATAAATGATACATGTCAACGTACAGTAATATACTGCTTATATGCTATGAACAAACACAGGTTACTGTATGTCAGAGAAAGGGGAACATTTTTTATACAGTGATTTATTTAGAATAGTGACGCATAACAAAGTTACTCAACATAATTAAATCATCACTGTTTCAGTTCCCAATGCAATACTGGGATGTTACATTAATCACCACTTCTTCGGTGACATTTTGAGCACTTTATTTCTAAGATAATATAAACTTGATACCAACCAATCATTTTTCAAAAATCAATTTTGGCAGACATCCAGGAGGTTGGGTGTGTTGATAAAGGATATATTGGAATGCAGGCGGGATCAAACCTGTGACCTTGTGTTTTTGTGAACCATTCACACATTCCAGGCCCACCGTTAGCAAGTGACTACATATACACACTCCTGTCTTTATTGACCTTGGTGTTTCCACACAGGCCACGGACAAATACTCTATTGGCCTCCTGTTTTACTGCCTTGCACCTTTTACACCTCTATTCTAAGGATGTGTGTGCTTCCATGAGGGGGTTGTTGACCCCCCTGTCTTTGTAACATGTGAGGGTGTATGTGCGTGGGGATTTAATGAGGACCACTTCAGTGAATTGGATGGCTGTTCAGTTCAAGCACACACACACAGCCCTAAGTAAGTCTTTGCTTTGTACCCTCTCTTAAACACTTAAAAGACTCAGAAACAGTACCAGGCTGCCATTTAACTCATGGAAATATCTTCTGATGTGGACCCTTTAAATGAGGCTTCTGTGTGGAATTAAAGGTGGAGTCAGCCATTCTGGTAAGTGAATAATCTCCTGTGTGTTCGCTAGAACTAAATCTGATGTTAATACACAGCCATAGGCTCTGTAAACTGTATGTAAACAAAAGGTATGTAAACAAAGGGGTCCCACCATAGCTAGCAACATGCCTGCTTGTGTTTACAGAGCCTAGTGTATTGTCAATGGATTTATTCAGCACACACACAGTACAGACAGCTGGCGGATCGTGGGGAGATATTCACTGATTTTGACAAAAAGATAGTTTGTCAACAAGCATTCTGCAAAATCTAGATAATTTCCTTGACTTATCTACCACCTCTTTCCCTTATAGTTTCTTGGTACTGCTCTGTTTGTGCTTTATCCTTCCTCTCTCTGTGGGATTGTGAAGAGACAGTGGTCAGAGAAGTCACATGTTGGATTAGAACACCCTGCCTCCCCTCAACAAGCCTTCTCTCTTTATCTACTCTTTGAAGCTCCTCGTCCTTCTATCCTCAAGTGTTCTCTGAGGGCATTCTGGTGACCGATCTGGATCAGTCACATGCTTACTGTTTTAAAGTTACACTGCCTCATGAGTGTGTTTTATCTCAGGGTCACACTCTCTTAAAGGGATACCTCACAAATGACCAATTCAAGTCTATTGGTGGGAAATCTGTGGAATTTTTTGGGCGATTTATGATAAGTCGGAGGATCACCAAAGTTGTGACAGTTTGTCTTGTGAAGGGTATGTCTAGGTATTTCTTTGGCAATCAATTCTATGTAAATATTTCAGTGTGGACCAAAGTGGTGGTTCTATGGAAAAGCTAAGCTGCTAAAAAGACCCAGAAAAAAATGGTTTGACTGACAGGTTTATCTCTGCGGGCTGCAGTGTATGTGACAGACGCAGATTTTATGAGCACGAACACTTCTCGGTAGGCATCGATAGGAGTTTCTCAACTGGAATAAATATCATACGGTTCTCCACAAGCTACTTCATTAACTTAACAGCAAAGGGAATTGTTGGTTTGACCACACTATAACTGAAAGGGAGCAATATTGAAGAAATATGTAAAGTATAATTATTCATTTCCTCTGTTTCTGTCATCTGCAGGTTCTTGTCTACTTTCTTTGTTTTCTTCTCTTCCTCCCACACTCTCTCCATCAAAGTCAAGTTATTTTACACACAGTAACTGATACTACTGACCATGTGAGAAGCAGTTGTCACTTCGGTGTACACACAAAGACATAATTCATTAGACCCATTGTTTATACTGAGTGTGTGTGTGTGTGTGTGTGTGTGTGTGTGTGTGTGTGTGTGTGTGTGTGTGTGTGTGTGTGTGTGCAGGAGTGCGTGTCCAGCAGTTAGGACAGTAGAGAGGGGGAGGATATCCTGTAACTTGCCTGAGGAAAACGGTACTACAGTACAGGAATGTCTCATATGCAATGCTATTCAGCTACACACACACACACACACACACACACACACACAATAAGAGGAGTGTGTATGTGACTGTAGTTGTGCAGCAGCGCATGGCGGCATGAGTGTGTTCTTTCGAGTGTGTGTACTGTTCTTGCCTATGATGTGTGTATTCACGTGTGTTTTTGACTCTTATTGAGGTGAGTTGACATTCCAGAAATAACTAGCTGTCCTCTAGGCTCGGACTCTAATACTTGTGATGAGGGACACCGCATACCCTTCCTCAACAGATAAAAGATCAAAGTGTGTGTGTGTGTGCGTGTGTGTGTGTGTGTAAGTCTGGAGAGAAACCAAGTAACTGTAATGAGAAAATGTTTGAAACTAAAGCATCAGTATGTGTTATTGGCCAGAGGTTCTATTGGCATATAAAAACACATACATGTCTATGTAAGGTTACACAAAAGAGAACCATGATGTGTGTTTTGGGTTTGATATTCTTTTACCAATCATACCTAATTCACAATCCATTTTAGGGTTAAAAGTTGGATGAAAAAGATCAATTCCCCTTTCATCATAACCCAGTACAGGCGAAGGTCAGGTATGTAACTGGGAGTTTTATTAAGGCTGATATAATACGGAGTGGGAAATCAATGAATTCACTGGAAAGTCCTAGTAAGTATGTAGTGATACAACCATGAGTCTATCTGAGTCAGCTAACCATTAATGTCCTGTGTTATGTCCAAATGCTGTCTCACTCCCCGCCTGTCTCCATTCCCATCACATCTGGAAATGCTTACGCTCTGACTGTGATGCACACACAAAGCACAAACACACATACACAAATAAATATACACACTTCAAGCCTACATGCTTGGCTGCATGCCTGAGATGCTGGGGGGTGGGGGGGGCTGTAAGTTCCATTCCAAAAAAGCATTTACCAGATAAGAAAACAACCAAATACTCCCTGACTGAAAGAAAACATGCTACGTTTACAGTATGTCTCTGGCAAACTTATTTTACAAGCCTTTGATATCACGTCATAGGCTCCTGTAGCCACCACAACACATGGCAAACGTAAAAATGAAAGGCTGATAATGCGCACACACACAAACACACACACACACACACACACACACACAATGCTCCAGTGTAACCCAGTGCAGTCAGCGTTGTTTCCTGGCTAAATATGATCCTGTATAGTAACTGGAGCCTGTTGTCGGTTCGGTCTGGTGTTCTCATATCCAAACTGCCTGGATTGTGAGCCCAGGCCAAACAGTGCTATATATCTACTACATCTTCTCAGTCTCTGCTTTAAGATTGCTTAGAGATGTTGAGTAAGAGGAAGATGGTATACGTCATTGACAAACAAAACAAGAGGTTAAACTGACACATAGTGGTTGACTGGTCGGCGGGTTTGTGCAGACACACAGGTCGGCTGTGTGAGGGACTAACAGCTGGTATGAACATCAGGCCAAGAAGAGAGGACTTAGTTGTGTCTTCAGACCAAAAGTGTACAGCAGAGGCTAAAGCTCATCATAAAGATCAAGGTCAATACATCTGGATAACCACCAAATCCGAGACTTAACTTTGGAAATCAATGCTTAATATATATATTACAACAAAATCTGTTTTGTTTGGACGTCTGTCTGTTCTGTCCCTTCCTCCTATTTTTTTTTTATATATGTTTCCTCTCTGTAACTGACAGTCAGTTGATTCTAAGCTTGTAAAACACATCTCATTACTGTTTGTGTAGTAATGATCTACTTTCTTCACATCACAAACAAAATGTAATCCGTCTAATAATACAGAAATGCCATAAAAGTCCTTCAATAGCACGACAGAACTGTCACACACTTTGTTTAGTACTCACCTGCTCTGACAAGGACGTTGCGTCTCAACGGGCAGATAAGTCTACTCTAGAGACATCTTTAAATCCAAGGTTTTGTTTTTAAAATTAGGCTTGCTTCGGTTTTTGTAATATAAGAGTAACTTCTACCATCCCATGTATGTTGCCTTCTTCCAATAGGCTTTTTGCTATGTAGCTCTGTTCCCCTTCAGTCCAGCCTGGGTCCGTCCTGTTCTAGATAGTGGGAGTGCCCCGGACGTTTTCCCTGGCCAAGCCTTTTCCTCTTCTTCTTCTCCTCCTTTTCCTCCCCTCCCGTCTCTTTCCTCTCCTCCACAAAGCCTCTCCTTTCTCAGTAACATTCCTGCCGGCTGCTCGCTAGGCTGTGATGTCATGGGCTAAATGTGTGTGTGTGTGTGTGTGTGTGTGTGTGTGTGTGTGTTTCTCCAGATGCCCTCCTGCACAAAGACCCCGTCTGTGCAAGCCCTCATACAAACCCACACACACACACCCAAAACATCCACCCTGTGGCTCCCCACTCCTCCCTAACTGTGTAAGACCAAGCCCTCTCTTTCCCCACTTCGTACCTATGTCACTCGCCCACTTTCCCTTTAACTTACAACTCAAGACCGAGGAGATGGAGGGAGAGAGAGAGAGAGAGAGAGAGAGGCCGGCATAGAGGTGATGATGAAGAGATGATGACAGAAGAAAACTGTTATGTAGGGAGGAGGTGATAAGGGAGGTACTGGTATTTGCTTTTCATCATCAGTATGGGCCTGTTGACACAGTCATAGAGGGATAGACTGATGTACTGGTTGCATTCACGTCTTAATAAAGCCTTAATTAATGGTGGAGATGAGGTAGTAGGTCTAGTTAAAGGTGGAGTTGGTTAACATACCCTTTGTTTACATGTATTTTTATAGAGCCTAGGATGTGTTTTAAAGCTCCCATATTATACACTTTTCGGTTCTATTATACACCATATTATATGGTCTTAGTGGTCCCTAATACGTTTTTCTTTAATTGTTTGCTGAAAAAAACTTTCAGATAATTTATTGTACTATGCTGATGTTCAGCTAATCTCACAATGGCCTATTTTTTAAAAAAGAGTTGCAGGTCCCCTCGTAAATATACAATCTTTGAGCTCCCCCCGCCCCCTGTCCGGAAGCGAAGCCAGATACGCCTCGCCCTCTGTCTGTCAGGGCCGTGGACCAATAAGAAATAGGGGTGTGGGCTGCACAGTGGAAGCTTCTGGCTTTACGGTTTGTGAGGTCAGAAAAGGGGATAATTCTGACTGGAGTGTTTTTTGGGGGAGGGGTGGGGGTTTCAGAAAAGGGGAGAGTGAGAAAAGGAGAGATTGTTATTTTTTTTGATATTTTGGCAGTCTCTAGGCACACCGTGGACGCATGGATATGTTGGAACACATTTAAAAAGTGCATTTAGCATAATATGGGACCTTTAAGACCAGTTTTATTTTCAGCACACACACAGTACGGACTAGTGGATTGTGAGATATTCACTGATTTTGACAAAAACTGATTTCGACAACAAGCATTCTCCAGACTCCATCTTTAGACTCAAGTATTTTATTGTAGGAGCTTTTAGGTGGAGACTGTACATGTTGGAGGTCTTCTCCACCTTGACCAGATGTAATTTCATGGTAGAAATGTAATCTTTTTGTCATTGTTTGGCCTAAAAACATCTATTTGTAATGCCAATGCCACATTAAGATTTCGGGGCACTGGTCTGTCTGTGTTGTTGTCGTGTGTGAGTGTGTACTTGTCAGGTCATAGGATCGGGCCGGTGGAAACTTGAGCTTTCCTCTGAGTCATGGTTCACTCTCTCTTCTCACAAACGCTACATTGAGAATCACTGAAACACTTTCCCCCATTTTACACCATCAATTAATATTGCGTTAGCTGCTAAATGATGGAGGAACATGCTACAAGTGAGGTGCTAATGTCAGGATGCATTTTGACAATTAAAGTTATGAGGATTCATTTTGTTAAAGCCAAATAAGACAATTGTAAAGCAGTTTTACTGAAATACTTGACATAATAATGCAGTATGTTACCTCTTCTCTTGGAATTACTTTTGCTCTAATTGACTGGTTTGTTAAGTTGATCTTGTGTCGATGACAACAAAACTGAACCTGGACTTGTAGGCCTATAGATTGTTTCAGACACAGGCCAGTGGCCACAGAAAGCTCAGTCACTATTAATTACTATCGTCTCCAAGCTTTTCTTTTCTTTTTTATTTTGCAACAAAACAAAAGACAGTTTGGTATGATTTCACTTTGGCCTGTACACACCATCAGTCACCAACTTGGCTAGAATGACCCTTACCGTTTCTGTAAATGAAAATTGATTGAAATCAGGGGGGCCAGTGTTGAGAACAGCAGGGTGATGCTGACTGAGCAGATAGGTTATCCTGCTCTGTAGCTTTAAAGGAAAGCCTGCTAAAGCCAATGTCTGCCCATTAACAGCTGCTCCTTCTGTTTGAGTGCAACAGACAGTCGCTGTCCCTGCTTGCTAATTGTGCATTTCTCTGGAGAACATCGCTGACTACAATGCAAAGCAAAATGACATATCACAGGTTCTTGGTGAGGTTCCAGGCTTAAACTAACTATGAGCCAGATGTTGAAGTGAAATAAGTTAAAGAAAAAATGGGACATTAACCCATTTATCTCTATTAGGCAACGAGGAATTACATTCCTGTATGGCTTGTAATGCACAAAGAGACTAGTTATGGTTGTTATGTCCAATAATGGACAAGCTGTGAAAGATGAAAAGGAAATGTTGCAGATGAAACAGAGAGTGAGGAAGACAGTATTGGAAATGAAATGTGACAGTTTGCTGTGTACTGTTACTGTGTAGCCTATATGTGTGACTGCATGCACATTTGGGTCAACATCATCCGGTCAATAAATAGTCTAGTCCTACTGCCCTTACGTCATGTCATAGAAGTTGATCCTAATTGATCAGAAACACAGCCAATGACACACTTAACCATTGCAGCATGCAAGAGAGACACAGACACACACTCACAAACATGCTGTGAACAGTACAAACGCAGAAGATGTTGCACATACAGAAAAAGACTAAGGTGTTTGTATGAACAAGAGTAGCAAAATATGATCAATAACATGTCAATGACATTTACTTTAAAAAAAATATTTAGGTGTAATATTTTGGCGTCAGGGTTTGTTTCTCCATATGTGTGTGTGTGTGTGTGTGTGTGCGCTTGTGCTTGTGTGTGTCAGTATGTGTCATCATGTTCAATCAGTTGTTTCGCATAATCATGTATAGGGAAAGATGAGAGTCTACAACTCACAAGCATTCAAATTCACAGAGAAGAGGTTATGCCTTCCATTTTTGATTAGTTAGTTACAGTGGAGCATGCAGTTTTCCTTTGAGTCCACAAGCAACCTCTTGCATATTAATGTAGCCCAAATAGTCAGTCACAATGCCAATGTGGGATGAGGGACTGCTCTTGTTAAAAATAAGTGCTGATTATTTCAGAAAGAGATAGGTGGTTAAAACTGTGAGATAACGTAAATACCATTTTTTTTCCATTGGGGCTCCAAACTTTTTCGTTGAGGAGAGAATTGTCAATCGTCTGTTATACATCCTAATTGATACTGGTCTGTATCAAACAAATTCAACTATGTGAGGGCTTCTCCATTCTGAAAAATCACATCATAAACCTTTCACAAAACTGACCAGTTGCTGAGACCAGCAGTGTCTGCAGTAAAGGGTAAACCCAACTGTCTCATAAGGCTATTTTAAAAGTAGTAGTTTAGTCTTAAATGATGAAGAGAGTGATGAGGAAAATAAAGATGGATGTTTTAACCCATTTTCAGAAAATGAAAAACAAATGCTGCGGCAAAAATAAAGGAAGCAACTGATTGGATTAAAGCCTATCAGGGTTCACAGGTTATCTAAACAGGAAACCAGAAAGCGGCGCTCACTTGTATCCATGGAAATGGCCCTCAACACAGGAAATACACAAAAAACTAGAGGCCACCTGCAGTACAACACACACACACACACGCACACACACACACACACACACACACGCGCACACACACACACACACACACACACACACACACAGTGCATATTGCAGCACAGCAAAACAAATCACGATGAAGGCGGTGTTCACCTACCGATTGCCAGAGAGCTTGAAACAACAACCAGACTGCAATCATGTTAAGTTGCCTTATGAGTTTGGAGTGTCACAGAGGGATGAACTCACTGCATGTCTGGACGGATGGCAGTTATTTGTGTCCCCACTCTAAGCCTCTCATGACACCACTTTCAGACAGCCCAGACCCCCTAAGACTCCACCATGAAACAACAACAAAGGGCCCCGACAGGCGCTTCAGACTCTCAAAGCTGAATACTAATGCAACACTCTCACACACATCCTTGTACTTCTATCTTTGTGTGGACGCTGCTCATTGACATAATGCATTCCCTAGCCCCTTACCTTAACCATCAAAGGTAAATGCCACAACCCAACCATCATACTAACCCTTACCTAAATCTAATTCTAACAAAAACCCTAAAACCAACTCTTAACCCTCAAAAAGGCCTTTGAAGGATTGAGGACCAGGAACAATGTCCTCACTTTTAAAGAATGTCCTCACCCTGATCGTTACTAGCTAACATTGGTCCTCACTAAGACGCTTGTACAAGTACACACACACACACACACACACACACACACACACACACACACACACACACACACACACACACACACACACACACACATACACACACACACACACACACACACACTTACACGGTCAGAGATGGAGGGCTCTTATTAGCAGAAAGGTCTGTAGTCAAAGAGTGTGACCACTTGTGTGCATGGACTCTCCAAGCCAAAGGGCACAGAGCCACATTAGACTCCCAGCACAAATACAGGACTGACTGGGACAAAACAACGTCTAGCAGTAACACTAAACAGCCATGCATTATGAGTTGGGTCCTGGGCCTGCACTGAGTTAATGCACTGACTGTATTGCTTTTTTACTGGAGCCATGATTTGTGTATATAATAATATTTCACACTGTGAAAGTAAAACAAACTGTATTTTGCTGGGACGTTGCCCAGTGCAGTGAAATGGTGCACTGTGTGTGTATTATGTGACAGTTAATGTGCAGTCAGTTAGTCAGTGCTGCAAAATAAGCTCCGTTTATAGGACGTCTATGGAAAAGTAGAGGGCATCCTGATCACCCTAAACGTCCTCATCTGGCAACAATTACAGTTTGCTGTATATTAGACTGCTTACAGCTACATAGCAAAGACATTAATCACATTAAAAGTAATTATGGGCCAAAAATATTTTTTTTTATCTCATGTAATTGACTGACTTCTGCCAGCAGGAACCAAGCATCAGCTATCAATCCATAAAAATGTACCGACTTAATTTGAAAATCATCCAATCAACAAAATGGACCAGACCTATTCAATGAGGAGTAATATGGTTAGATATGACAGAGGCCGGCAGATATGTGACTAATAAACAAAGCCAAATACAATTATTTATCTGGTTAGTTTGAAAGTCAAAAAATATAAAGTAAAACATTTTCAATTGCTCTCACACTAAAACGACCTCAGTTTTACAGGTTTTAGATGCATTTACTGTTAAGAGAGCAGCTGGCTGTTATTGTCCACTTCACGGAAGGGATATTTAAATGTCACCACCAACTGACCACACTTTCCTGGAAAACCAGGTTTCGCTTTCTAATAACTTTTTATTTTATCTTAGCAAAGTATTCCGTTGCCTTCCTCTCCTTAGCCTCCCTTGGTTATGCAACAGTTCAGCTCACTCCTGCTGTTAATCCAGCACCACACAGTACTTGCTGTCAACTTTCATTCCCTTTGAATCATATCACATTACACACAAAAACAGACAATTAACTGACCACAACCAGCTGAATACACCATTGTATAACTATACAGTAGAATAACTGTCTAGCAGGCAACAAAAACAATACTTCTCTGGTTCATATGAAGCCGGTCTTGACATTCACTCCCAAAGAAGTATGTTACTTACTATAAGAAATCTCAGAACTGAAAGTGAAAAGATAAATATGATCCTTTATGGAATCAGACAGACAATCCGTATCAGTAATAACAGGAATATTGTGAAGGAAATATCTTAGGACAGACATGAATGAGTTTTGAGGGTTTGGAGGATGTGGTTGTGGCTTTTTCACTGTGTGTGTGTGTGTGTGTGTGTGTGTGTGTGTGTGTGTGTGTGTGTGTGTATGTGTGTGTGAAGAAAGAGTCACCAAGCATATAGTTCTAATCCTTTCCCAGCATGATGCAGCCCATTTTGGTATTTTGTCCCACAGGACTTTCAGTGAGACCACACAGTGAGGGCTAACCAGCTCACGGGCCAATGGGCTAATGGCTCTGAATAAAATTAACACGTGGTCAAAGTGCTTTTGTGGATTTTACTCTAGAGAGAAGAGAGGCCATTACATTCACACAACATGTAGAAAAAGCAGTATAATGAAAGCAAAGTATTTTCGTTTTAATTATTATTCATTTGCAGTGTCACTCATAAATTGCTGGTTGCTGGAATTCCTTTCAGTTTATATTTAGAATATATATCACTACTGTCTCTTTTGTTGGCAATGGATTTACTTGTGATGTTGTAGCAATTTGGTCAATCTCCATTGATATCATCACCAGTCAAACAATGCAAAACCCCTAACAGTTGATAATATGTTGCTAACAAGTACATTAGTGTAGCAGTCCAAAGTCAGCATGGCCTTAAAACACACTGTCAAAGCTTGGAGAATGATTAGCAGTGACTTGCAAAACACGTACTGGGATAGCATATAGCTATGTTTGGAAAGCTTGACACACCTACCTACCATGACACAACACAGCCAGCAATAGCTAATTTGTTGGCTTGTTATCACTACATGTGACTGGATAAGATAATCTGTCAAATGCAACACATTTAGAATACATCCCAGATCTAAGACGCTATAATAATAAATAAAAACTGAAATGTAATAGACGTGATGACTATAAAGTAATAATGACCTCATCAGGAATTGTGTCTGACCTTATTACTCTTCTTGGGAATGACTTGATTAATCATGTAACAGGTTAGTATTGCACTGGTTCTGTATATAATATCCCATCCTAGCATTCTAATGCTGCATGGCTATAGCTGACACAGCTTGATTGGCACATGAAAAGTTATGTAAGACCAATAGCATTAGCTTATTCCCAATCATCAAAGAGAGCACGTTTAACACTTGGGAGAGGTTTACCCTCAACAGTGTGCTTATTGCATTAACAAGCTCTGCTCTGCTTCCCAGTGAGAAGAGCATTGTGTTAATCACCTTGGCTATTTCCAGAAACCAGCTGATTAGTCCTGCAGTATTTAGACGGACCAAGGAGGCTTCTTCACACAGGAAGAAAACAGCCTTGAGACAGAGGACATGTCTGGGCTTTACATTTACTCTGTTTCCCATCGGTGCTATCAGTATTTCCCGCAGGAAATTTGTAAGTTAAGGTGATGGTTGGTTGGAGGTGGAGTTGTGTGATTATTGTGGACAATACTGCGTTGCGATAGCCTATAATAGATGAATGGTTACTATAAGTCTACTCGCTTGATTTGTTTAATATACAGAGGTTATTGATGGTTTAAAAATAAAGCATTGAAAATTCAAAAAATAAAACATGTAGGCTAACACTAGTATGCTCTTTTCAAAATAAAATAAATAAATACATTTCTCCAAAGGTCAAAGACAGTAGCAGTGGACAACTTCTGTAAACATACTCTTTTTTTGATGGGTGAAACGGGCGGTCGGTAGTCAAGGCGGGGGGCTGGCTCTGTTGAGAGGGCCGCCTAAGCCATAAAGCATTGCGGGAAACCCTGGTGCTATATGTACTTTTCTTTTGTTTTTTGTTTCGAAGGAATATCAATAAGTTATTTAGTATAATTTTGAAACACAGAAGCATCAACATTGTATATTGAATATCTGAGCTGAGGTGCATATCCTCCTGTTGATTATAACATCCATTGACTTTTTGTTGTTGTTCAGCTCCAAAACTTAAAACCCTGTTTTATCCATCTGAGAGAGAGGGGCTATGATCATTAGAGCAGAGCTTTAACGGTTGAAAAAAGTTTGAGCTTCTTCCTAAAGGTCTGGTCTGGGCAGGACTATTACTTCTTCATCCCGCACTACTGCCTGCAAATCTGTCAGCCCTATTTTCTTTTCCTTGAGGCAATGCATACAGATATAGTCATGTCTTTGATTCTTTTATGGCGGTGAGTCATTCTCTTCTTGTGAGTTTCAAATTCATGAAACCTTTGAAGAAGTAAGAGTTGGCCAAAATGACCTCACTTCCTAAACATGCCCTTCGTCTTTGAGGGTCAGCGGCTCAACTATCACGAGGAAAAAAAGAAAGAAAAAACGACAACAGGCGCACAGACGTCGGCGCCCCGAGCCCCCCGAACCCCCCTCACACCTAAAGCCCAAATGGCCTTCTCACATTCCAGTTCAATGCTGGAATGTGATCAAGAGATCTGTGCAGCTTTTCACCACCGAAACACAGCACTGTGTTATGAATTGAAGCCCTGACATTTGAGGTCAACCTCCCTCCTGACTTCCCGGAACTATACAGATTAAGTCACTGCTTTAGCATTTAATCAGTTTCTTGTTTATTAAACATTCCACATTTGGGAAAATGCTTTATCCAGGGGGAGTATAGGCCAATTTACTTTGGGTTAAAAAGTCAGAAATGTTCAGTTACATTATGTGCTGTTCCCTGGATTTTTGTTATCATTTTCTGTTTGCGCACCAGTATTTGTGCTATGCAGCAGGTGGTTCATGCCTTGCTTTGTGTTAAATGAATAACTTCTGTTTCAGAGTGCAACAATAGCCGGTGGATGTGGTGGACAATAGTGGGTAGCGGAGGTTGTGTAATGGTGGCCATCACATGGCCTGGGTTGTATTGTTGTGTTTCCTGCATCCCCTCAGTTCTCTTCCTCTGTGGAACACAAATACTGAAACACTGGACAAAAAACTCTTCTGAGATGGAATGTGACAACAAAAAATTACTCTTGGGCTTTGTTGGGTGTTTCATTCAAATATTTTCCTTTCATTGTCATTTTTTGAAGTGACATGAGTCTTAACATAATATGCCAGTTCCTCAGGATATACACCAAACCAAATAGTTTGTTCTGAGTTAGAGAAATAGCTGAGCCCTATGGAGCTTTTCAGGAAGGATTTAGAATAAGGAAGTCGTCTTCCTGTGGGATGGGCATCAAATTGGAAAGTATTTCAAATTTCCAAGAACCGTGGATTCAATAAGGTTCCTTCATTTTGATTCTGTTATGCGGCTCCTAACTTGTACGTGTTTGCGTTGTTGACATTTATTCAATGTCAGTCATTCCTGATCATCAATCACAGACAAGACATTTAGACTGAATAACACAATAAAATTATAGCAATTTAGTTTGAGTATCAGGCTATACTAACCATATTTATCAAACCCTCTCTGACTGGATACCAAATCATAGCGCTAACTCTATTTCTATCACTGATTATTGTACATTTCCTTCTCTTGTTACATGGCGGTTTTTTTATATACAGTATTTAGTTTAGGATTATGAAAAGATAATTGTAGGCAATTTAAAAAAAAAAGTGCCTTCATCTATTTAAATGTGCTCCTCTCTTACTCTGTCAAGGGGACTTCTTTTAGCTATATTTTCAAAGAAAATGGTATGATGAATAAAGCCACACAGGCACCACTGTGTTCCTTCATCACTTTCAGCTGTCATCCATTCCCGTGGGCCAAACAAAAATAGCCACAAAGTGTCATTCAAACTCCGAACTACTTAAAATTCCAGCAACTTCAGACGTGCACACACATTGGTGGGGTGGGCTTTGTTTATATGCTGGGAGAATCATTTTCACGGCTCAGACTAATAGCTGGCCCTAGGGACACTCACATGATTTCCAATGACACAAGACACAAGATGTTTTTCATGTTATCCAGTCATTGTCAGCTGATAACACACACATTACATCTGTGCGCTGAAATGTGCCTGTAATACTGAATATACTTAATGTGGTAAACAAAAATGTAATCATTGTGGTACTTTGGATCAATGAATCTTATCAATATTGTTTCGATGATAGTATTGTCCATCTGAACAGCGCTAATTTGACTGTAATGTTTAGGACTCCATCCATTAACACAAGGCGGAGTATCACTCTCTTCCTGGAACACAGCCAGTGAAGCCCATCGGCAGATCGGCCATTGAAAGGCCATGAGCCAGTTAATGTCAACAACACGTTGAGCTGTGTGACGCTAAACAGACTTCCTACGAGCATCCTCCACCTCCCTCCCTCAAGTTTTTTCTCATAAGCCTTCCATGCAACGCTCCAATGACCCCCGACACACACACACACACACACACACACACACACACACACACACACACACACACACACACACACACACACACACACACACACACACACACACACACACACACACACACACACACACACACACACACCACCCTTTAACTCTCCTTATGCTCATTGTTTCTCGTCATCGCGTCGGCCTCTCTTTCGGTACCTTGCGCCCATTTCCACCTCCTGTGTACTCTTGGCTCACCGAGTTTTAGCATCATCAACCATACAGCTTATGTAACATGTGGTAATGTGTGTGTGTGTGTGTGTGTGTGTGTGTGTGTGTGTGTGTGTCTGTGTGTGTGTCTGTGTGTATTTCTGGGAAGAGGGAGAGGTTTGAAGGAAGAAGACATCACTGATAACTTTGTTGTCCCTGTCAATCTTGTCACACTCAACAGTGCTGAGAGGGGTGGGGATGGAAAATGTACTTCATCATCAGACAGACACAGACACAGACACAGACACAGACAGAGACACAGACAGAGACACAGACACAGACACAGACAGAGACACAGACAGAGACACACACACACACACACACACACACACACACACACACACACAAACAAACACACACACACACACATACTGCACAAACCCTGAGCTACACTAACAAGCACTGACTGTCTCATTGGTACATACAGTATGTGGCAGTAACCTCCTGTCATTGGCTATCTAATCAAAATGGAGAGCTGGCTGTGATTTTGTCCCTGGGCCCAGCAGAGCAGAGGTATTGGCAAACACTCTTTCTGAATTGGCAGTTTGGTGCCTTCACTTTGTCTTTTCCCAGAATCAGCTCGTTATTTCAAATGGTGACCAAACAAAACAGTGAACAACGCGGATGATGGGCTATTCTTCTAAATAGAGTGTGGCCAATAGAAACAGACTTAAAATTCCACCCTCAACTGTGTCCCTCAAGTTCGAATGTTACATACAAATCTGACCATACTTTCATCTGTGGCTTCACGATTGAACAACTGTGACTTGTTTTACTGATGCAAATTTGGTGGAAGCTCCCAAGAATCGACACGAAAATCGTTATTTATCACACGGATTGCCCTCTCTGTAGGATGTAGCAATGTCTGCATGTGTACAGTTTTGATTCTGCCTTTGCCTCCTTGCCTTCTCTTGCCATGTGGATGTGTTTGCCTTGTCTTACAGGCACTGCTGTGTAAACTGTGTGCAAAGCAAACAAAAGCTGTCGAGTCCAGAAATGAACACACATCTCTTTACAGAGCGACTGTGAGAATGAGAGACAGACACATTTGATTTCTGGGACCTCAATCGATCCATTGGTATTGTGCTGGTCAGCTGCATTCAGCCTTGCCTGAATGACGTCAGCAACTCAAGCAAGGTCACTAAGCATGATTGAAAGCGATGAGAAGAACAGCTTTTACATAGTAGGCTATTCTGAAAACAGCAGGAAGGTTCACCTAGTCCATTAAAAAGAGCGTTCAGTGTGTGTGTGTGTGTGTGTGTGTGTGTGTGTGTGTGTGTGTGTGTGTGTGTGTGGGGGGGGGGGGGGGGGTGCTGTTTTAAACAAGAATATTTCTGCACCATGAGTGTGCATTTTTAGTGGTCACAGACAGTGGATTGGATCATGTGGCTCTGTACAGCTTGTTTTTATCAGCAAATAACTGAAACATTAACTGACAGAAAGAGAAAACATAATCCGATTTAATTTGTGATCAAGGTACTTTGTCGAAACTAAAAAGAAAATGCCTCTGATGCAGAGCCAATTACAATCAGCAGCGATGTTTGTCCCAGAATTTAAAAAAAAATTGCAAGTTGCTTGGCAACAGCTGCAGGCAAAAAGGAAAGACTGAAAATTCACAACAAGAAAATCTGTCTGAAACAAACAAACAAACAAACAAACAGAGTCTGGCTTCAGGTATAGTTTGCCTTCAACACTCCAACACAACAGCTATTTCTCTCTGGTTTGTTTGGCTGTTACTCTGTGACACAATACCAGTCGTGAGCGCCTCTACTTTTCAACATTTTAAAACAGTAATATAGCCCTATTCACTACACTTTTACAATGCAACCAATAAGTGCTTTTTGGTAGGGGTGGGGCTTACTCTCTGAACACCAGAACATAAGCCATTATGATACCAAAATGATGGATAGGTTGAACTGAATTAGTGAGAGTACACCGCAAAAATCCAGTGAAACAACAGTCTAATGGCTTTTGATGAGGGACATTATCTCTCCGTCTGTAATGATGATGAAACCAGGTTAAGGTCATTTCTAGATGTAGGTTAAAGTGATGCAGAGGAGGAGGAGGCGCACCAGAGAGAGAGAGAGCGAGAGAGAGAGAGAGAAAAAGAGAGAGAGAAAGAGAGACAATACTGCAGCATGCGGTCTGGTCCACTGACCTCCTTTGGGTCTCTCTCTCTCTCTCCCTCCCTCTGTCAGGAGAGAAGGGTGCTGTATCCTGTGTCATCCCCCACTTTAAATTCAATCAGTGTGAGTACAGGCTGTGTTTCTATTAACCAGCACACATGATTGCATAGACATATGCACAGCAAAGTGACAACAACGCCAGCATAGGGAGAGCAAAGCCTAATAGACCACACACACACGCGCACACACACACACACACACACACACACACACACACACACACACACACACACGCACTCGCACGCACGCACACACACACACGCACTCGCACGCACGCACACACACACACACACACACACACACACACACACACACACCGTCCAAGTAAGCTAAGGTTACACTTTCATCCCCTTCCTGTGAGTTTTCTCTCCAGCCAAAACTTTAGTAAAAACACAGTTCTGTTGTATTTTCCAGGCATACTTTTGTTTGAATTCAATGTACCTGTGTGTGGAGAGAGCTGCAGTGTGTGGCACGGCGCTGTTGATCCCCAGGAGCTCCTTACACCGGCTAATTTAAGGTTAATAAACGGAGGCGTAACCGTCCTGCTGGCTGATACTTCTCCTTCTTGTTTTTTTTTGCTTTGTCTTCTTTTTCCCGTTCACCTCGAGACACTAGGAAAACGTGTCCGCAGCTGCTGCGTCACCGGCCAGAGGCACGTTAGAGAAAGAAAAGAAGTGGAGAAGTAGCGGACCCGGAGCCCGCGAGCTCAGCAGCAGAAATAACGGTAACGGCACGAGCCTCTGACTGGGATGACATTGAGCTCCTTTTTACGCGCCAGCTTTTTCCAACCGGCGGATTCCTCCTCCCCCTACTCTTCCTCTCTCTCTCTCTCTCTCTCTCTCTCTCTCTCTCTCTCTCTCTCTCTCTCTCTCTCTCTCTCTCTCTCTCTTTTATTTTTTTTCTCGGCACGCGCGCTGAATAATGCAGGGCTCGCGAGGTCCTGGGAGTGTTTTCTGTCCTGTTCCAGAGACAATCAGAGAGCGCGAGCCGCCAGCGCGAGCACAATGAGGCCGACCTCGCGCGGATCAGGTTACCGACGTAAGCCTACTGCCTTTCATTCATTCATTTATTCAGCATCAGAACGACCCGACTGCGGCCCAGCCAGCCAGCCAGTCTGCTTCTGTCTCCCCACCACTGTCACCCCACCTACACCTCCATCAAATGTGCTCAGGTGGCAATTTCAAAGAAACAAAAACAAACTCAGAACACCCGAGAACAGGCGGCGGTGGTAACAAAGTAAACCATAGCCTACATTTACACCAGTGCTGCAGCTTACTTAAGTAGGGCTAGCCTACAATTAAAGGTTCAGTTCACTCTTTGAGGAGTAGACCTGCCATACAACCTGTGAAAACAGCTGTTAGTCTGTAATGTCTGCTGTGGCTTTGAAAGGGCTTTCCAAAAGTCTGAGATAAATAACCCCAGTGATGTCATTAGGGTTATTTTAGCTCAGATTGAGATTATAAATGAGAGAGTTAAGTAGGGCCTACCACTAAGTATGTCCCGTTAGAAATATCCTATAGTGTGGGCTGATTCAATATCAGATAGAAAAAAAGCCATATAGAAGCCTACAGTCTAGTCGTGTTCAATTCACTGAGTGCCATACACATACCAGGGGTAGCGTATAAAACATATTATAGAGATAATGTAACTGGACATCGTAAGCACAGTGCAAAACAACCATGCACATGTAGAAAGGAAACAATGTAACTGAACCTATCATGTTGCCCCTGGCACATGTCGAATTCAATCAATTTCAGCATAAACAATATGGAATGCACATACAGTGGCCTGAAGTCTAGCACAGATATGTTCAGCTTCCAAATATGTCCTATTATGTCTTATGTACCTGAATACTTATTCCACCACCGAGAACAAGAGTAGGTCAAGGACACAAACTCCTGTTATTATATTAAAATAAACATATTATTGATAAAGTACTCAAATTAAAAATTGTTACAAAAAGAAAGAGCAACTGTTTGTCAAATATATAGAAAAGCCTGCATAAGTAAATCTACAACATAAAGGGTATATTAAATGTACCATATTATGGGAATAATAGTCCTATGGGCACTATACAACTGATCACCTCCCTTTAGGAATATAACAGTATCCTACTGTGTGAATTGATACAATAGTAGATACAAAGTGCATTAACATAACCATGAATGTAATATTTAGTACCACAGTCTCATTATAAGTTCCCATTAGAAAAAAGTATAGCAATTCAATATCAGATAAAAATTCCACAAAGTACAGTGAAGTCGTATTAAAATCACTGAGTGCCATAAATATAGAATGGGTACCTATACAGATATTATAGAGATACTGTATCTGGCCATATTCAGCACACTGCGGAACAACCATGCACCTGTAGAAAGGAAACAATAGGACTGAAAGGCATTCCAAGCATGTCCCCCCTGGCACATGTACGCAATTCAATAGAATTCAGCACAAACAATGTTGAAGAAGCATATACCTGCCTGAAGTCTAGCACATACATTTTCAGCTCTTGCTCTCAAGAAAAGTAAAATAATCCTCCCAACAATATGATATTAATCACACTATACTATTCTTCTGGATTACTGGTGATGTTATTGCTAATCACTACACTGTCTAACTCTACAGAACACTCTTGATATCTGTCTGTGACTGTATAGTTTTTTGGGATGTAGTATCTCAACATAATTGTCTACATATTAAAAGAAACAGCCTGAATTTATTCTACTCTCGAACGTACTGGCATTTTCCAGCTGAGAAGAAGAACTCACAGTCGTAACTTGTCCCCATTATATCAGCGCTGTGGTTATCTTGTTCTCCCGTTTGATTTGTGCCTCACATCAACTTTTCCTATTGAGTTATGAGAAAGTGGGTGGTCTGGAACTTTTTCAAACACGCACGCACGCAAGCATGCAGGCAGGCAGGCACACGCACGCACGCACGCACACACGCACGCACACACCACACACACACACACACACACACACACACACACACACACACACACACACACACACACACACACACCATTTCAGTGAGAGGCATTCAAACACATTTGTACAATTGATGCTTGTTGTAAGCCTGTCATCCCCGGCAAAAAAAGATGAACAAATAGTCCCTTTTTTGTAAGCACACCATGGATGGAAGGTTTCCTGGCAGGAAGCACAGCGGTGTAGGCCCTTACTTTAGTGATGTCTTACAAAGCTTTCTGATACATTTGTGAGTTGTTGTCCTTGTAGTCCCTTAGATAAACAGAAAATACACTCTCTCTCTCTCACACACACACACACACACACACACACACACACAACTCACCATGGCAGTGTGAGGCTGTCTGCTCGGAATGGGACCTTGATACCCATTTGCTGTTGTCATGGTAACCCCAGATGTTTGGCCGTTGCCTGTGATGAAACAAAAAATGGAGGTAATTGTTACCACTGCCATTAATAATAACCACTGTCACTGGTAATCATCCTCTTCTTTCATGTTCATTGTGCACATGCAGGGGACCTACGCATATTCCAGAGTATACCCATTATCTCTATGTTAATGTACTGTCTTTATAAACGAAAGAGTAGGATATGTGAAGGGCCTCCACATTATTCACATTTTATGAACTAAGAAAAAACAGACCCTTCATCAGACATGTAGGCAAAATATGAGCAAATATTTACTGGTAGTGATTCGAAGGCCTATAGCCTGCACATTATGCTATTTGCGTTGCATTGTAAATCAGTGAAATGTGAAATGAAATCTGTCATGCTGTAAACCAGCCAGCTATGATGATTGTAAGATACGTTTTTTTTAATTCAAGCATTTGAATCGCTTGGATGCAGTAATAAATCCATAACTGCTCTCTTGCTGTACTTTGATCTTGGTTCATTTCAGAGCTACAGATTATTATGTTTGCTCCATCACTGCATGATACAGTTAGTAGTTAGTAGTTAGATAAAATAGGTATAAGAAAAGACATGATTAGTTTTCGAAGCTATGGTGAAGCTATGCAAGATAGGAATGCTTTTTAAACATTAGTGTATGAGTTACACTACTACCATACTTGTTTATGTATACCAAATAACATCACACTGAAGCAGGCCATTCTGCGTCTTGTTTTTACTTATTATTTGTAAGTGTTGTTGTTACTTTTAAAGGATCTGAATGGTTCCCCTTGCACTCATAGTAGGAATAGTACTAACAGTATTTAATACCTTTAACTCATATCTACTACCACTTATGGTGATAGTTTTCAGAGTAGAACATGTGTAATCAGAGCAGAACATATCTATATGATTCTTATTACTGCACTTCCCTTAGGCGACATCACCTCAGGAGCAGACCTAAGGCTACGATGCATGCTAACAATGGTACATATTTTCCACCCGACACGTGTATAATCAGCCTCTGGTGTATGCGTGTGTGTGTGCGTGAGAGTCATAATCATCTACACAGTCATGGTTTCTGTTAAAAGACGCCAGGCTGTCATTGTTTTAAGATTAATCAATTAGTGTTCATTATCACAGAGAACACACCCATCCTCAGGAAGTGTGCCTGTGTGTGTGTGTGGCCTAAATGCTAGCCCTGTTTTCAGATGCTGGTTGTCATGACGTCTCCATTCAATATAATCATTTTTCACCTTGTATTATGAAGAGTGTGTCATGTTGTGTGCTGCTCTCCTTTTCATCTCATTGTGTGTGTGTGTGTTAAATGAGAATAATAAATCCTGGCAAACCGAGATAGAAGCACATTATCAAACTGTGCTGTGCTGGTTTTAAACTGAACACAATCTGTGGTTTCAGAAAATGTTTATGTGTGTATGTCATTGAACATCACACTGCGACCTCGGCCGTGTTCGTTCACGCAGTGTGCTTTAAATGAGTGGGAGGCTCATTCATGTGTTGAGAGCTTTAGTGTGGAAGGTCGTATCACCTCAATCACTCTTTTCTGTACTCTCTGTTTTGTTGCAGTGGACTGTTATCAGTGCAGTTAGATAAGTGAGCATGCAGTGAGTGATGGTGTGCTGCTGTTGCGTGCCTTCTTCTTGCAGTACCCACTATTGATACTAGGGGGGGGGGAGTGAGTTGCCTCAGGGCTCCTGCAACAACCAGGGCATAAGGGTTATCTAGTTCGATCCGTCTTTGTATTTATCTAGCTTCTTTCTACTGTACACTTGCTACCTCCCCTTTTTTCTCCTATCTGTAAACATAGTCAGTATTTTGCAATTGTGCTACCTATTCATTTCTTTTTTCTTTTGCAGCGTGTTAACTCATTCTCACAGGGAGAGATTAATACGAGTAAAGATAACTAATTCAGTCAGTGTTCTACATCCCGGTAATCCTTTAATCAGCCGGCCGTATAGTTTTTTATTGAATTCTGTAACCCTGGCTTTAATTTCCAACTCACCATGCACCTTTTAGTCTTACTCTAGTCAGTTGACCGGGTTACATACATTCATCTAATAATTTTTTATTTTAATCAAAAACATACTGCAAGATAATTGTGTGACTAGAATTTCTTATTGAGGTGTTTGTCTGCTTCCTCTTCTAATTTATTTCAACCTGACTGCATGTTTTTAAATCTGTGTTTGGAATTAGTATTTGTGTAAGCCCTATATGAGTCATAGCACACTGCATTCATCTACAACCTGTGCAAATGAAACATTAAAGGGGTAACAAGTTGTAATAGTCTATTGGAACCCATTCATTTTTGTTTATAGTATTTTCATGCTTTTCATTTTGTTTTGTATTTTTAATATGTCTGAAATAAATTCAATCAATCAATCAGAAAAAAACCCATCTTCCCCAAATAAATCCTTTTAACGATCTGATGTGACTTCTGATATCACCTTAAATTAAGCTTAAAATGTGTGTGTGTGTGCTTGTTAGTGGCAGTAGGTATTATAACAGATAGGGGTGCAGTAAGGATAGCTTGTGGTCTAATTTGTCAGCAGCCAATGAAGAAGTGAAGGTTAGGGACAGATGGAAAGAACAACAAGCGAGAGACGGCAGGGGGGCACTGGAGAAACTCAGCTTTATTGACCAAAGATAGAGAGAGGATACAGACATCAGAGAGAGAGAGAGAGAATGTGAAAGAGTGAGTTGTCATGAAAGGAAAGAGAGAGTGAACAATAGAAAATGGCTCCTTTTTTTGTTTTAACAGTCCATACAACCGTGAGAGCAGGCAGACAAGAAAAAGAGAGTCCTCTACAGAGTCAGAAGAGTACTGCAGGCGTGGCAGTGGGGCTGGTAAACTCCATGTCTGTTGTTCATGTACAGCTCCTTGCATTACACACACACACACACACACGCACGCACACACACGCACGCACGCACGCACGCACGCACGCACGCACACACACACACACGCACACACGCACGCACACACTGAATTGGTCAGGTTTACTCTTTTCTCCTTTTTTAAAATGTTATTTTTTTTAGATTGTGACTGCATTTTCTTTTTGTAGGTACATAGAGTAAGTGCTTGTTTGCTCTGCTGCACATCATGAGTGAGCATCATACATATGGGGCAACACACGTTCAAGAACACACTTCTCTGCATAGCCTCCCCAATCTTTAAAACCAAACAGTCAAGCAATGAATATATCTCGGCCAATCTTGGTACACTTGACAGGAGTATTTTTTTTCCCTACTTCACATTAATGCATGTAAACCAATGACTGCCTACAGGGAGTCAATGTAAAAACCTTGGAAGATGGTCAGCAGTAATGCAAATTGAAAGTCATTTGTATCCCATAGACTGCCATACAAATCCATTGGTATGGTTATATTAAGATCCTCAGATTCCCTTCAAGGCCGAACTGTAGCACGTCTGTGACTTGTAGAAGGGGACAACATCGTGTGGGGTTAATAGTGAGATTAGGTTACACACAGCAAAGCAGTGAAGTTAGAGAATGAAAAATATACAACGCTTGCGCTTTGTGCACTCATACAGTCGTGACATGGCATCGTGGGACAGAACGCTGTCTGGTACCCATAATAATAATCAGAATTATCTCTAGATCTCTATATAGATGTGGAAAATAAAATCATTGCTAAATAGAATATAGAGCATATTTACATTCTTTATCTACACAGGAAACTAGACCCCCAGTGGGCCTGACTGACAGCAGCAGGGACCAATCACACTACAGCATACGTGTGAAGGCAGCCCTACCGTTCTGCACCGACACAAGGGTTTAGAGTTGGGATTGTACAGCCGTAACAGAGCCATGTGAGGACATTTCAATGTTGGGAACATTCTGATTGGTTGTATTCTTATAAGGAATATTGTTTCTCTTATATTGAATTTTCATGACTATTATCAGAGTAAATACACAGTTCAGAGATGTTATTTACCTTATGGCCAGGGGACCAGTTAAGCTATACAACATATGACTGAAGAGAAAGCCAGAGAACCACACTCCGATTCTTTTTTTTTTTTTAGGCTTCAGGTCATTCTACGTCAGTGACATGTTCATGAAGTGAATACAATCCTTTTGAAGTCAATTCATAATATTAGAGTCCCAGGTTGGATAGACATCAAGTCCAATCCATACACACTTGAGCCGCAAGTGCCGTCACTTACAAAACTTTTTTCACAGTACATCAAAGACACTCAAATTGAAGCAAAACATTTTCCAGAGCACCTGTTAGCATGCAGCAGATGAGAGAAGGATTACTGTTTTTTTGAGAGCCTACAGTGTTATACTATGCATGATGTGTTAATGACGCCCAGGCCACAGTAATTTGTAGCACCCGTAAACGAGGGCCTGGTTGGGAACTACAGCGAGAGCTGGCAGTGGTCTCAGCCTCTTGGAATTGTAGAGAGCATAATCGATACCTGGTGGTCTTCTGCAGCGATTAAAGTGAATTTAATGGACAAAAAAGATGAAACATGAATAGCACACACTCTTACTCTAAAAGGTTCATTTGAGCACAGCTGTTGTAATTTAGTAACATGGTAGTGATTGTTAAAATCCAGTATTCACAACGTTGTGCCCCTGACTGTTAGTGGTGGTAACCCATGTTTGTTTTCACAGGCGGGAAATACATGTTCCTATGGCTGCCAGAGTGTACTCGTTAAGCTGCCGTTATAGCTTCCTGTGTTCTGGGGCCTTTTAGTCACACTGGAAAAAGGTTGGCTGTATAGATCCTACTGGCTGCCAAAAAGGTGTTTGACGGCTTCTCATTGGCTGCTGAGTTAGGAAGTGTTAGAATAGGAGGAAATGACCTCAGCAGTGGAATAGCTGGAGTTAGTGGACAGAATGACAGACAGAGAGAGCGAGAGAGAGAGAGAGAGAGAGAGAGAGAGGGAGAGAGAGAGAGAGAGAGAGAGAGAGAGTGCTGTTAATGCTAACTACAGTGTCAAGAACTTCAGGCGCCCCAACAATTCATTGGCCTTTTTAAAGTTTCAAAACTAAACAAAATAAATCATTGAACAACAGCAAACTGAAATAAAAGTCTAATAGCAGTTCTAATTATCGCTAGTTTTTTTTAGTTTTTTTGTAAGGACTATCAATGTGGAAGAATGAAGAGGCACGTAAAGAAACCAAGGCAACGAGTTCCCTCCTCTGTGTCTGCACAAGGAAGTTGGGGCGGGATGTCTGAGTTTGTGTGTTTGTGTGTGTGTGTGTGTGTGTGTGTGTGTGTGTGTGTGTGTGTGTGTGTGTTTTAAAGGTTGTCTGTGTGTGTTTGGAAGAGAACAAAAGGAGAGCATCTGTCAAGCAGGTGGGAGTGGAGAGAAAAAGGTAGTGGCTGAATAGAGTGGCTTATTGAAGGTGATGATCTGGTTGATTGTCCTTATAGAGCCAGACAAGACATACTGTTTGGTAAGACAGCATGGCAAAGTGACTGATTGTTCGTAAAGTCTTACTGACCGCTGCGAGTAGTTGTATATAACCTTTTTACCATTGAAGGTATAGTGCGTAACCTCTATTGCCCCCATGAGGTATTCTGAGTAATTACAACAACACTGTTAGCGCATCTAGATTAGTTAAGCCTTCTGTGATTCGCAATGTTACACCTTCTGCTGTACGTCCAGGTTTTTTCTTAGCAGTAGAATCAACTGATAGGAGCTGATAGGCTTAATCAACTTTGGGTCAACTCATTTGGCTTGAATGTAACCGACATTCATTTATGAAAAAGTTCCGCACTATAGCTGTAAAATGCTTAATTTGAATGCACGTAATATGCCGTGTTGTCTGGGGAGACAGAATGCGAAAGGGGGTAGAGATCCCATGTTGACTGAGAGAGGGCAAACGACAGAGCAGAGATGAAGAGGTAATAACTTAACTCAGTACAAAGTCAAAGGTCAGACAATAGCTTGTGTGTGTTTATGTTTGTATGCGTGTGTGTGTGTGTGTGTGTGTAAGTGTGTGTGTGTGTGTGTGTGTGTGTGTGTGTGTGTGTGTGTGTGTGTGTGTGTGTGTGTGCCAAGCCCATCAGAGTCCAGAGGAGGAGTAGGAGGAAGGCAGGTGCTTCTGTTAGTAACCATCCAGAGACAGAGGAGGAGGAGAAGAGGAGGAGGAGAGGGGTGTTGTGGGTAATAATAATGATAATAATAATAAAAGAAGGGGGTTGGAAGAGAGGGGAGTAGAAGATTCAGTCACATGAGGAGGCAGCACTGGCAGCGTTTCCTCTTGTCTGTACCTGTGGCGGGGGTGAGACCTGGTGGAGGGGCTGCTGGGGAGTTGGCTTGGTTGTCTGCAGAGGGGTTGTCGTTGGCTTGCGGAGAGGATGTGCTGTCAGGGGTCCGGCCGTCTGACGACAGCTCGGTGCTGACGGCCTCCGAGGTGGCTGGCCGCCCCGACACCAGATCGGCCGCCGTGCCGTCGATGATGGACATGTCCGTGACCGTCTTCTCCCTCAGAGACTTCTCGTCATCTTCGTCGATCAGCACCACCTCTGCCTTCACCGCGCCGTCGAAACCCAACAGGCGCCTGCTCTCGCTGGTGTCGTCGACGTCCTGGTAACCCATAAACACCATGGTAACCGGGTGCTCCACGCTGGCTTGAGGCATGGAGGTCAGCTCCGGGTTGCCTGGGTGTGATGTAGCGCCAGGCTGGGTGGTGATTGGTGCGGATGGTGCAGAGGACGGGGGCATCATGCCCAGCCGGGTCTCCCTCTGGAGGATGACCTGGGCCGGGGGGCTGGAGGGGATGGATGGAGGGGCGCAGGAGGGAGGGGACAGGTCGTCGTATGTTGCTGATGCCGGGGAAACGTAAGCCTGTGGTTGGGCTGTAGCCGGGGTCACGGTCACCTGGCCCCTGTTGTTGTGGCCGTCTTGCCCAGAGGAAGGCCTGGCGGCGCGCTGGATGAGCTGGTCCACCTGCGCAGAGCTCCAGCCGTTCTCCACAGAGGGGTTGGGGGTGGGGGCGGTGGTGGACACGCCTCCAGAGGAGGAGACCTCGTACACCACTTTGCGGCCATCGTCGAAGACCTTGATGCCGCGCGACGACGCCTCCGCCGGGTTGATGCGGTTGGCCGAAAGGACGCGCTGCTCGCCGGTCTGAGGGTCGTGCTGCACGCTGATCTCCATGGCGAACATTGCTGTTAGGGAGGTAGGGGGGGAGTGAATGAGAGGGGGAGGAGGGAGGATGGAGGAAGGGAAGGAACAGTGAAGGGGAAGGGGTGGGAATAAGGGTAGTGGGAGGAAAAGGTGGAGGGAGTAAAGTGTGAGGATCAGCACACAGTGTTCTTTACAAACTGATATCTACAATATTCAAACTGCTATGCAATTAGTAAAACACAAACATGACCTTAACGTTAACCTTGAGAGATGCAAACCACAGATGCAGGTTAGTGAACCAGAAACCATTCCAAACACTTTACTTCACTGTGGCCTAATCTAAGGACAAGTAGAGATGATACTTTTCAGTAAACTGACATTAAACTGACAGGATCCTGTGCGAAAAAAGTCCCTTAAGAATATTTTTTATTATGAACCACTACTTTGTATATTCACTGCCTTATCTGAAAGACCTGTAAATATTTAAGAAACCGCAAGAAAAAAATTTGTATATTTCAACTTAAGTCCTCACACGTTCGATCTTGACATTCTAATACTTATTGTAATGATTATACCAACATTTTGTGTCTGCAGTAAAGTATATTTTCAGTTTTTAGACTAAATAATAGTTGATAGATCATACCTGAGGATTATGTTATTACACTCGATACATTTTTCAGTAGAGGCTTAATTTCACCGAGGATAAGGCATAATGCACAACTGTCTAACTTCATCGCGCTGCCCCAAAAAGCTGACCTTTTATTTTGTAAAGACTGCAAAGTCAGCAGCACAAATGCACAATGGAACAAACATGTAAGTTAAGGAACTCAGCACCAACTTCGAACAGATTTCCCTTTACTATCATTTCACTTTTTAGAACAGAGAGATTACCCTTCACAATCCAAACTTTTAGAGATAGAAACTATATCGCAATTACCTCTAGACTAAACAAATACTGAAAGGGTAAAACTATCACCCGCTGGCACCAAACTAAAGCTGATAATGATATACACAACATACTGATACTACAGTAAAACTAATGCTTAATCTAAAACAAATATATAATAAGACTATCAAGGAGACTAAAATTATTAATATTAATAAAAAATAATTATATAATTTAATATTGCTACCTGTTATTTCAGCATTTTCTCATAAAAATACTGTAGGTCTACCAGTAAATCGTCATATTTTTATTTAATTGTTTTGACAAAATAATTTTAGTTTAATTCTACATTGTGAATTTTAGCCTTGCCAAAAGTTAATGAACTTGAGCTGACTTAGAGATGGCAGACATTCTCAAAGTCAATTCAAACGTTCAAATAATGATCCAGTCCCTGTTTTTTTTATTCACTATTTTGTGCGAAAACCCACTGGTTGTGCGTAATGTCCTAATGAGTTTACGTATTTTTCTCAGCACACACACGGGATGTGTAAACTCCTGAAGTCCAGTATGAGATTGGGCTCCACTCTTTGTGCCAACGTGTGCGTGTCTGCGCCCTGTCCCAACCCTCCATGTGCGCGTGAGTCTGTCCTGGTTCTAATCCATCTTGGCTGCGGTCCAAACCCTTCCCTTCCTCCCTCCCTCCCTCCCTCTCTCTTCTCTGCCCTCCCTCACCCTCTTCCTCTCCTCCTCTCTCTTGTCTTACCAGGTCTTGGTGTGGCGTGCTCAGGCGGTCCGCTGCGGGGCTGCGAGGCCAGGCTGAGGGGGTCAGTGCAGTCCGAGGGAGGCGCGGACATGCGGCCGCTGGTATCTAGTGAGCAGGAGCACAGGAGGGGAAATGACACATGGTCAGAGGGGACGTGACAGGGCCGCTGTGAGGGAGAGCCACGCACGCACACACACACACACACACATACACGCTCATTCACCAGGCGCATGCCCACACACATGCACAATATATAAGTACGCCTCAGTGATCTGTAACCACACCTTGACACAAAACACCCACACACATACAGCTCAGCCCCCCCCAACAGAGAAACTAACCACACCCCTAAATATGACCCTGCCCGCCCCTATTCCACACACACACACACACACACACACACACACACACACACACACACACACACACACACACACACACACACACACACACACACACACACACACACACACACACACACACACACACACACACACACACACACACACACACACTTATCCATTTAACCTGCCTCAACTCACTGTTTCTGTCCACTTGTCCACTGCAACTCTAGCACCCCTGAGGTTCAGTGCTTATGCAGCAGAAGTATGTGTGTTTGTGTACTTGTAACTGCTTTGTGGGTTTGTTTGAGTGTGTGTGTGTGTGTGTGTGTGTGTGTGTGTGTGTGTGTGTGTGTGTGTGTTTGTGTGTGTGTACATGTTTGTGTACTTGTAACTGCTTTGTGTGTGTGTGGGTTTGAGTTTGGCAGAAACAAAGCTTTAGGGGCTTAGAGGGCTTGCTGGTGAATAGGGGAGATAAAGCCAGCGACTGCATGCTGCAGAGTCATGGCCTTGTATGTGTGTGAGCTTCAATAGTCTCGCTGAGCCGGGCCCTGTGTGCGTGTGATTGTGTGTGTGTGTGTGTCGCAGTGCAGATATACATATATGTCTATGTGCATTTGTTATGTTGTGTGGGCGAGTTTGTGTGTGTGTTTGGGGGTTCAGAAGCATGCTCTGGCCTGCATCTCTCCTGCCTCAGCGAGACTATTATCCACACACACACACACACACACACACACACACACACACACACACACACACACACTAACCCCCCCACCCCCCAACACACACACACACACACACACACACACACACACACACACACACATACACAAATAGAAAGAGAGGGACACCACTGCTCGGAAACAACAATAACTTGCAGGAGGACGCCATCCCCAATAATGAGGTGTGTTTGTGAGTTGTTGGGGTTGTCTGTGTGTGTGTGTGTGTGTGTGTGTGTGTGTGTGTGTGTGTGTGTGTGTGTGTGTGTGTGTGTGTGTGTGTGTGTGTGTGTGTGTGTCATCGTTCATACCTCTATCATGGGACTCCATCATCAGACTCTGAAAGAGAGAGACAGGAGGAAGTATTCATGAGCCAAAGCAGAGTGATTGATTGAACACATTATATTTAATTAAAACTAATTATAATAGAATATATGAAATAATAAGATAATATTTCAGAGCCTTGTTTTCGTCTGGGCACATTTTTACAACATTATTTTCTGTCTTTTCTTGTTTGCCACTTTAACGTCCTTTTGTCAAACAATGCCAGAGTATACACTGTATCCTTTCACTGCTTCAAAAATCACCTGTAATGTTTGAAAATTCAATGTTACTAAATAATTATTTAGTTCTGCCCAACTCAAAAATCAGCATTCAAGTGAATTTCTAATCATTGTTTTACAATGCAAGTAAATAATGCTCTGTTAAGTAAAGACATATTAATCTCATTTATTTGATGGTTGACAGCTTTGCCAGTACCAACTAGTTGGGGTATGTTGATATTAGTGTTAGCAGTCTATTAAAGTCAGCGATCTGTTAGCTCTTGGCAGGTTCTTGACAGGTCATGATCTTATACCTTCTGCAGATCTTCTATGGAGCGCTCCGTCTCTTTCAGACGTTCCCGTAGAACCTGCTCTTTGGCTGATATCACGGACTCTTCACCCTCCAGTGTACCGATGTCAGACTCCAGCCTGCCAACACAGAAAATACAGTATGTCTTTAGTCATGACTTTGCTTGCCCTGTAAAGAAAAGAACATGTTTTAGGATACACAGCTTAAAGACTCATAATAGGAATCAACTCCTTTTCAAATAAGATGGAAAAGGAGTTTTTCAAAAGGACAGGTTTGGATCTAGATTGCTTTCAGATAAGATTAAAAAGCAATTGGATTTATACATCTACCGTATTCTGTTGCTATTGTCTTGTAGGTTAAACATGAAAATCCCTTTAGTTGGATGTATAACATCTTGTTAAAGTGTGCCTTGGCCCGCCTGGTTTTGACCTTCAGATTTTCAGTCTGTTCTCAGAGTCTCCTGGGTGCATTTAGAGCAGCCCCTTTGAAGTGTATAGTTCTGATCTGAATATAGTCCAGATGTTCCACACACATACAATGACCAGACAGAGGTGTAGGATCAGCAACTTGCAGAGGAAAAAAACATGTACAACCATCTGGCCAAGAGCTTTGCTTTATATCCTCCATCAGCAGGTTCAACTCTTATAGTCAGTTGGGGGACCATGGTTTGAGTGGTGTCCAGAAGCCTTGGTGTAATGCCAGTTGCCAGTGCTTTTAAAATTCTCTCATATAGGTTAGGGTTATGGAAAGATCACATTGACAGTTGAAAAAAAGTACCATTGCCTTTTTTAGAAGGAGACAGATTGGAAACCATAAAGTCTCATAACGATCTCATATGCTTTGTACACGGACTTTCCCCAATACAATGATGTCATGCTGTCTCTGCCTTTGCTACTGAGAGAGCCTTAGGAATGTCAATACAACCGATTCAGCCATTTTCATGGTGAGGACATGCTCAATTCATTAGTGCGATTCCCAAAATTGCACTAAAAATGTTCCTATATGCGCGCGCGCACACACACGCACGCACGCACGCACGCACACACACACACACACACACACACACACGCTCACATGGACATGGATGTAGCAACAATACTAGGAAGCAGTCAGGGAGGAGGACCAGGGTTGCTTCCTCACTGACTGCCAACACTCAAAGTACTTCAGTATGCACTCCTCTGGGACGCGAAGGAATTTGTGATTCAATGTGTGTGTGTGTGTGTGTGTTAATGTGTGTTTATGTGTGCCTGTGTGCGTAAAAGAGATATTAAGGTTCATAACAATGCCGACCTTCCCACAGTATTCCAGAATCAATAGGGCTCGCTTTTCATATCAGCATCCGTGACAATGAACAAGCACAACAATGCAACCACACCGTGCTGTTTACCATTTGGGAGACACTTTATCTGCCGCCGTTTATAGAAGCATGAGGCCAAGTTCGGTGTTGGGTTTTTCAAAATATTAGCATTGCACAGGGAGAGGAGGTATTTGGATTTGTTAACACAAAAGAAAAATCCAGGAATGTGTCTTTAACCGACGCCAGAAAGCCCCCAAGGTTTGACTATACACATCCACATCTGCCAATGTTTCTACTCAAGCTTTAATGCTGTGATGTTTGAAGTGTTATACAGTTCCCTGAGGACTGTACTGTGACAGTAGAACATACTTGATTTCAAAGTTTTTATAACTGAGGAGGACCAAGGATCCACATTCATTGGAACTCACATGCCCACAAGAAACGTTAGCCAGATGGTGTATCACATGTGTACACCAGGGTAAATATATATATATATATATATATATATATATATATATATATGTACTTTTTGTTTAATCAGCTTATCCGATTGAAAGCAAGATTTATTTTTTACAAAAGAGACCTCAGTATAGCAATGCAGTAAGCAGGCCCATCACAGAAGCTGTATTGTATTGGGTGGGAGTCACACTTGAGTTGTTCTGCCTACAGCGAGACCTTTACAACCTTTGTTTGCTGCATCTGTCACACAAATCTGTAGTTTGTCTCTGCTGAATGTAATCACACAATGCTCTGGATGGGATCTGTAAACTGAACAAAAGCACAAGACCAGTTTCTTATCGTAAAAATTGGCCTTATATAACAGCGTCCTTAAGCCATTGTCTGGATCAAAATAATGGGCACAGCTCGGGGTCGTTTGGTGTTATTTTGAAATCGGACGATTCAAGGGTCCATGTCTTCCAAAAAAGCAGCGTATTGTTTCTTGCCACGGCGAGAATGTCACCAATATAGCAACATGAACGAAAGCTATTTTAACACCACTTTCAATTCTTAAGTGAGCCGGTGTCTTATCGGAGTGCATTGTCCATTATGATGCGATATATCACTCTTATGTTAGAGTGGAACTTGATAGCAACTTGGCCACTTAATCAATGAATTTATCAGTACTATAAGTATATTGTAGGTGACAGTTATTTATCACAATATTTACTTCTTCAGTAACTTTTAAGCTTGTTCTCCAACTTTTATATCTGACTGTATTTTTTCGGGTCTAACAGCACTAAGACAGGGGTTATTTATCATTTCTTGGTCTGTACATCCTATATTTAACTCAGCCTTGCTGGTATGAGAAACAATCACCCAGCATTGGATGTCGTTGCAAGGAACTCGCCACAATGTGTTATCAGTTTATGTTAAGCGCACTACTTGAAATGTATTGAAGACTAATCTAGAGAAGAATTTCCAACAGCAATGTGGATGAGGCGAGAGAAAGGGGAGAGAGCGCGATGGGGAAGTGTGAGTGTTGTGATGCCCTGGACCTTTAACTATGTCAACCAATGGGCTTGTAGGGTTTTCCTTGCAGTATTGAGTAGAAGTAAAGCAGTTCATACTTTATCATCCTTACAACATATTAAGTTGTAGACTGCATAGAGCTAATGACTTCTAAAAGCATGGCGTCTTATTTTACTTGCTGTGAA
>NC_137222.1:16275422-16320422 GCF_949987685.1 Ammodytes marinus
GAAATGAAGAATAATGGCCTGAACACACACACAGCCTACACACAAGAAAGGGGGAAACACACTTTTCCTTATGTTAGCGTTATCGGATGCAACTATGCATTTAGAGGAATCCAAAAAAGAAATTAATCCATAACATACTTAATAGACCGTAAGATATATTACTTGCGTGGACCTACTCCCAGCCTCTACTAATAGTGTTAAATAGATTTGGCCAACTTAATATGAAATAAATGGGCTAGCACTAAAAGTACATTATTTGCAGAAAGGATGCAGGATTAAAGGATGCACTATGGCAGATGAACAGACTCATCTTGCTGCAGTGGCCTACTTTTTAATCAATGCTGCAAAACATAATAGAACCCAATCAAACACAAACTTGCATATTGTAAATGCTCCTGCATTCTCCGATTTCTAAAATAACAACCACAAAAAGGACAAAACTAAATTTGTTCTTATGCGTCTTTCAATGCTTTGAGCAACTTGCCCTGTGGCCGTCTATAAGTCACACGGACTGATCCTCTGCAGTGACGGCTGCATCCACACAGAGCTGAAACAAGCAATAATCCAACAGTAGCACAGTATGGGACGGGTACAGGGTCGGGGCCTGTGCCATATTGTGAGTGGGCTTTTGGCTGCAGTGTTCCCTCTCTCTGTTTACTTAGCCTGTCCATATAATGATAGAGGGATATCTGTATAAGTAGCACTGCTGTCCCGCCACACTCTCTCACTCTAGTATTTCTGTCTTTAAAGTAAAGCCTCCTCTGTTCTCATCACTGCTATTTCATCATCTTCATCCCCTTGTGTGTTCCTTAAGTTGGGTTCCAAACCTACCACGCAAACCACCTCTATTTCCCCTCTCCCTTTTACATTTTCTCAAGAGAAAAATACTCTCAATGGCCTCAGGTAATGTGTATGAAATAGCCTGTACAAAGGTTGTACTGTTGCCTTTACTCTCCCCTCTCTCGTCATTGTATGTGTTTTCCAGTTTAAGTTCAACATAGAGCAGCCCTTAAAACACCACACAAAGACTGCTGCTGTGCTTATGCCTTTTGTGTTTTGTAATCCATAATGTGTTTTTCATTAGTTTCGCATGATCCTATGGATAATCTGAGGGGGGCGCTTGTTTTTTACATAATGCATGTTAAAGCTCCGTAGCAGCACATTTGCTCTCCATAGACAGACACAGCTGTCCCTCCCTCCTATTCTTTCGCCCTGTATTTATGTGTTCTCCTGGCGCATGAAACGATACGAGCATCCATAAAAACAGCCGCTGCTTTGTCTCTGTAGCTTTCCGTCATTAAAATGTCCACCGCTGCACCAGTGTTATTGGGCTGGCACACGTAAAGGCGGGACGGACAAATTGTCTACTGGGCTACTGTGCTTTTAGTTACAGGACAGCGGCGTCAGACATGTTTATAGGTGAAGGTAAGTGTAGTTTTCACGGACATCCAGGTTCACCAATGATTATGGCTTCAGCCTCGCTCACACACACTCTCTAACACACACAGACTGAGACAGACAGACAGACAGACACACACACACACACACACAGAGACACACACACACACACACACACACACATAATAATGCAGTAGTGTCCATGTCCGTCCTTACTCTTCACCTCTGTCCCTATCAGTTGGTGGAAAGACACTTGGTTGCACGGGGTTACGATTTATTCTGGTATGCTGTCCCACAGAGTGCAAATATAGATTGCCACACCCTCGTGCCTGAAATGCACACACAGGCGCGGGGTGTCTATTAGTGTCTTGTCCGGAGCACAACATCTAAATAAAAACATCACACATCACACATAATTTATACCTTCTTCTCTCTTCTGATGTCAATGCTTGTGGATCATGTATAAGTAAAAATAGTTTCATTGCAGTTTAGAAATCATTTGTTTATCTTAAGGCACTCTTCAGACTCCCACGCACATGTGCTCTGCGACTTGATTTTACCCACCGGAGAAGATTGTTTTATGAAAGCCCTGGGAATTGAATCACATCAGACAGAGCTGAGCTCCTCTTAAAGGCAGTTCCCAGCCCACATCTGAGACCCCGCGTTCACACTGGTAATTGCTTGAGAGCTGATTTTGCTGTGCTGCTTACATACAAACAGGGCAATAACTGATACAATTGCCATGCAACTGGTTAATATGCATATTTAAAAAGGAACGTTACGCCAAAGGTAAACAAGAACAAATGCCATTGCAAGACTAGGATCACCTGTTGTATCACAAAGCAGCATGCGTCCATGTGCAGACATAGGCAGAAACTGTCTGGCAGCCATGGGAAAGTAAGACGTTTAGATTTTTCTTTTTTCCAGAGCCACTTTGAAACGAACTGTGGTTGTGCAAACTGAACCTTTTACTTTGGAGCGCTGTTTTTTTTTGTTGAAAATACAGAATGTATGTATTAGATATTGCCTTGGTTTTTCTTTTCCTGTCTGTTGGCATACAGGAGGGAGAACTGAATACAGCTGGATTTGACTACGCTCTGAACACTGGAGGGAGAAAAAAAAGGGAAAGAAAATTGGAAAGCAGACCGAAGGCACATGTCAGTGGAGTACAGAAAATACTTATCTTTGCGGCTGTAATTGCTTTTGTTAGTCATTTAAACCGCAAACTGCAAGATCTCCGTCTTTGGAACAGAAGCAACAGACAACAAGTCTATTCAATGGCAGCTGAATGAAGTGATTCACAAGAAGCCGCTCCACAATCCCAACTGTACTTTTGAGCCCACAATGCCCTGCCTTTGACCATTCACAGACCGCTGCTCTGTTTAGGCCACAGCCAGTGTTATCCTGGTCTTCGTGGCAACGCACCACGTCGATGTTATTTCAGCGCTGATAAGCTAACGGTAGCTGCTGGCTAACGGAGTCTCCTTTCATGCAGGGATCTGATAGATAAGGTGGAGCGTAAGCCTCACTCTATGGTGCCAAAGTTGACCCAGAGCCTTATTTTATGAATGTGCCATCCACTCAAATACATAAAGGATGATATGATAAAATCTGTATTGTGTGTCGGCTGATTAACTGTAGCCTACGTTGCACCTAAGTTTGCGTTGGCCTTCAAAGCCACAGTGCGTAACTTGTATTAATATATGTTGGTTAAATTCAAGCCATCGCCAAACAAGTTGACACAAAGTTGATTAAGCCTATTAGCTAAACACAACTCTTTCTGTATTTCTCTGATAGCGTTTACAAACTAGTGTTTTTTTATATCTACAATTTATTTTTTTAGTTTTTGTAAAAGCAGTAGTTTGTGTTTCTGTTTTTAGCATTCACTTTCCATTCTGGATTTTATCAACATCCAGGTGGCGTATTGTAGACGCATACAGTATATTATTATTACTATTAATACTGTACATCAAAGGTAAGCATCTTAACTGGGCGTGCCAAACATCTTCAATCTTTTTTTAGGAAGGGAATACATGGTGATATGCCAACTAACATAAATACTGTTATCCCCAGTCCACCGGAGTGCAGGCGTGGTGAACTTTCCTCTGGTTCCCAATACACACACACAGTGATCTCACAGAACAATTTCCACTGTCAGTTCATTTCACTTCAGGACAACATCTGACGTATCTTCTCTATCATACTGTAGCCAGAGGTGAGTGACAGCTCCTAAAAATAAAAATTATGTTTGTCTGAGAGAAGACAATGTGCAATCCTCTCGCACCCTGCAAGTGGAAAATACCCACAATGCATCATGTTGGCAAGTGCTTTATTCATAGGACTGATGAGCTCATGTCCCCAACTTCAACTGACTGGGAATAAGGGACTATCTCGCAGCAATGCTTGATGGGAAATCAGGAAGCTCCTCCCAGAGACACAAACGCAGGAAGTGCCCACAGAATCACTCTTTTTTTTTCCAACCTTCTCAAAACCCTGGCTCTCTTCCTCTGGTGGCAATCACTCCATGCTTTTACTTTCATCCTTCTCCTTTTCCATTTCCTCGTCAGCGCTAGTTGTCATATCTGTTTTTAGAGAAGCCGCGTACGTGCACAGTAGCTCTCTTTTGGTGTTTGTTTTCACATCGGAGCACGAGAAACGGGGATTTTGCTCTAAGGTTACAGAACTGCAGCGCAGAATCCCAAACCTCAAACACTTCTCCAGTTACAATGTGTGTGTGTGTGTGTGTGTGTGTGTGTGTGTGTGTGTGTGTGTGTGTGTGTGTGTGTGTGTGTGTGTGTGTGTGTGTGTGTGTGTGTGTGTGCGTGCGTGTGTGTGAGTTTTTCTAACCAGTGGAAAAGTGGAAAAATCTGGTTGAAGTCACAATGTTTTTTAAGTATTTTCAAATTGTAACCACTTGGCTAAGGGTGTTAAAAAGTCAGTGGCAGTTCTGAGGACTGGATATGAAGGCTAGCAAGGGGTGAAAAGTCTTACAGATTATATGATTGGTGTTATAGTCCAAACTGAAGACATACTGTACACGGTTCAGGGAAGAGAAAGCAGATGTGTGGTAACATAAACAGAGCAGACAACGTTCTGTTATTGTTACTGTTAATCCCATCTGTTGGGTACGTTCGGAGTTGATCAGCGATGCCAACATGAGCGGGTGTGTAGACTAAACAAAGGCCCCCCCCCCAAAAAAAAGAGTTGTTGTAGTGGTGTCCATTTAGCGTGTACAGTACCTGTGTATCAGGTCTTCCAGCTTCTTCCCTTGTTCTTCGTCCTTCTCCAGCTGTTTCCGCCGCGCCTCCTCTTGGTCCGGTCCCATTCCCTGCAGCAGCCATCGCTCCCGCATGGCTTTGGACTGCAGAGAGACACAGCAGAGTTAGGCGCTAAACAGAGGGATTTCCAAGTTATAACATGTATTAGAAGCAGCCTTATGGAAGTTCAGCCTAATCCTCAGTTTGACAATGAATGTGAAGAGCTGACAGGGTTTTGAAATGCCCGTCATGTAATCATAAAACATGTCATTTAGTTATAACTAACCTTGTCTGTTTTTTTTTGTGGGGGGGGGGGGGGGGGGCATTTCATGCTTCATTTGACAGAATGGAGAGAGAAAGTGATGAAATGGAGTAGAGAGGGGGATGAAATGCTGCTCTATTGTACGCACTCTAACCACTACACACCATGGAGCACCCCAACATCTTGTCTTATTGTTATGTTTTACTCACACACTGTCTCTCCAAAACACATTTAGTGCATACTTGAATGCAATTCCTTCATCATAAAACCTTTGCCGAGCAGATATTTTGTCATTTAAAAGTCATCCTTGTTTCCATCTGACATTCTTCATCGTTCCTTGACCTTTTGCGTATACACTCTCTGGCATGTTACACTAGATCATTACAGGAAACATTTGTTAAGGGGTTCGAGGGTGCAAGCATACCATTCAACTCGTCAAATACCCTTGCCAGACACCTGCTTGACTATGTGCTATTGTAATCCATTATCAACAGCTACTGGACCACCATTATGGAGAGTCATTTGTGAGATGACTGCCAAGCATATCTACTACACCAAATCAAACTAGTAGGCCCACACAGTTTTTACATAACACCAAACTCAGTCGGATGTTACTCACTGGAAAACACTTTTTGCTAAAAGTGAAGCCCACCAAGCCAAGATGAATGCATTAATCGCTGATATAACAGAATGTTATCTTGTTACGTACACACACTGTACATATAAATGAAAACATGTAGTTGGACCATAATCTCTTATAATAGTGTGTTTTTCGTCTTTTCTGAGCATTTTCTGTGAACTTAAACATCAGTTTATTCTTAAATAAAAAAAAAGATGCCTTTACTATCGAATTTCACTCATCTACACTTCATTGGATACAAAATTTGAATTTCATTAATATTCATTTTTTACTTGTGTGTGATAAAAGGGATGTGGTTCTACCTTAGGAGCTGCTGCCTTAAGACACATCACACTGTCCAGCTCCACAGGGATAAAGCATAATGTAATAATGGACTTTGTCTGATGTTAATAAGCCAGATAAGCTGTTACCGTTTGGCTCTGGCCGTTGATGTTTCACAAAACAGAGCGAGGTATTCTGCCTCTTCTATCCCTCTTTATAGCTGCTCTGTCTGCAGCTTTGTCTTCGGGACACATTCAAACTCACAAATATCTGATATCTGCACTGAAGCACAATTGTAGGAGGTAGAGATCTGTATAAACAGTGGTGAATGTACCAATCATCTCCCCCCCCCACACACACACACACACACACACAGTGGTAAGTGCTTCAGAGATGAATACCAGGAGCTGTGTGTTTATGTGGCTGAGGTCTGGGCTCCAGTCTGGAGCGCTGTCTTGTTACCACAACAGAGTGCAGCGGGAACGCTTAGCTTCACCTTTGGCTGTTTACTGTCAAACTGTTGCTTGGCTCTGTAGTATATAGCAGACAATTAACGAGCACGAGTTCCTGCACACACATAAACACACTAGCACACACACACACACACACACACACACACACACACACACACACACGAACACACACACACACACACAATGAGCTGTGCAGGAATTATTCCAAAAGCGTTTTACCACCTGCTGTCAGAATGTGGCAGCGGGGCTATTTGTTTGTTTGTGTCTGTGTCTGCGCAGCCGAAGCTAACCTCACACAGTTGATGAGCATCACATATTCAGAGTTGTCAGCCAGACTTAAGTTGCACAAATCCAATTTAACCATCGGATAACGCCACAAAAACAGAAAAACCTTCAGATATTTTTATTATTTTCCTGCCAAAGTGGAAAAAGGTTTATCCTAACACGCTGTTGCTGTCTAGCTTGAAAATAATATTCTAACATTCAGAAATGTCCTGCTTTTAAGTAGTGTAAAGCAATCTGGGCTTTAACCATACATCTAAGTCTGAGTTTGTTGGCCTGTAGCTGACATTGACCTCTTACCTCCCTGTGGAATGTATCAATACGGTGTTACTGTACAAAAAGGTTGTCATTACATGTATATTAAGTTTCCTGAACGGTTCTCGGCAGTCAACAAAACAGTGATGACTCCAGTTGTGTAGGAGAAGGAGTAGCAAGCTCTCTCACACACTGTTTAACAGACTTTCCATTTCCTGTTGAGCTCTGACACACAACCACTGTGAGCCACACTCTTAAAAGTAAGGTTTCGGTTTTTTTAAAGGGTCCCTCCTATTCATCAGAGACCAACATAAGCAGCGTCAACCGGCCAACATACATAACTGCGAATGGTGGAAATCAACCATACAGTGAGTAGACCAGGCTTCAGCAAAAAAAAATTAGCAAGGTTAACTATACCCTACTCTGAAATCCTCATGTTTACATGGTCCCACAGTCACATCAACGCCTGCAGTGTGAGAGAGGCTTGACTCTGCTCAGCCAAAGAGGTCCTTATCAAATCTGAGGGGCTCCAGTCTCCATTTCCTGTCCCAGGCCGCCACGTCTCTGGAGAGCCCACTACAAAGCCGGCTTCATGCTGCATGGTCTGTGTGCCACTCAGATGTAATGGCCATTAAATGAGACTGTGTGACCAGACGCTGATATCATCTGGAGTTCAAGCCCGATGGTGTAACGCAAGGGAAAGCAAACGGCGGGTATACTGTATCTGTTTAGCTCAGTGGACTATAGATTATATCTGTTATCTCTTCTTATTTTCTCTCTGGGGAGCTATGGAAGGAACAAAGGGAACATACAAGACACACAGGCAATGTCAGATATTAATAATGAATGGAGGAGGTTTGGGTTCTTCTAGGTGAGGTTGTTCACTCATTGTGGCTCAATAAAAAGCTGGTAGTGTAGGTTGCTTCATTTCCGGTGCGAAAGGAAGGAGCTACCACACACCATGTGAGGGACCAACCAGATGGTGCCCCCGGTTTGAGTGCAGTTGGAGATCTAATAAAAAAATGTCCCAGATCATAACAGCAAATGGAAAAGCATGTGTAACCTTGATTGATTGGGTAAAGCGACACACGCCAGTAGTCTCAAGTGTAGCTAGCTACAGCAGTAGTCTGAAATAACGGCACTTAATCACGTGTATGCAATTTGGTATGACCATTACTTTCCACGGAGAGTAACCCACATCAGGTCCAAAACAAATGAAAGACATAAAAACAGACACTAGTTAGATGAAAGGTCTCAGTATTACATTCCAGCACACACAATGTAATATAAGTTATATGTAGGACAAATACAAACAGGCTATAGTCAAAGTTGATATACAATTTCTACTTGTTAATGATGAACTTTTACTGTATGTTTTGCTGCTGTAGAAATCTGGACTCAAGACTGTGGTCACCAACCTCTAATCTGCATTATCCTGCATTCAACAGAATGCTTTAATGGCACCCAAACCCAAAGCTCACATGGCTTTAATCTAATGTTCCTCCCTTGTCGATATTTCCCTAAGTGGGTATTAAATGCTGGGAAAAAAAACACAGGCATGTAGGAATTAAAACTAATTTAATAAAAGAATTGTTCACACAGAGTGGGTGGTTAAAGGCTCCTAATTACAGAATGGAATCATTTTTATTGCAAATATTAAAACTGGCTTCTATAGATGTTTGTAATATAATTGCTAGCCACAGCGGTTTCTCCACCCACGTTGCATATGTGCAGCATTTCAGGGCTGGCGGGCGTTTTCCAACAACCGTCCAGAAAGCAAAAAAAATAAAAAGTGCAATTAACTAAGTGTCTAAGTAGGAGCAATGTGATTGAAACAGAAATCTACAGTTAAAGATTCAGCAGAATGCGACGTCACAATGTCTAACAGCTGTCGGGATGTACAAGATACCTTGATGTTGTGTATATGCACCTGGCATGTGTTGTGTGAGCTTGTGTGGGGGTCAAGGGGACTCATTTCTCATGGGCTGAAAGGTTCAAGAACTCGGCATAAATGACTGATGCCTGAAAGCTGTTGCATTTCTGTGTCCCTGTTATAGGCAGCACTTACAATCCTAAAGTCAAATGGCTGTTTACTTGAGACCAAATCTTGGCTCACCAGTAGCGGCTGGCAGTCATTAATAAAGGGTATGTTTATGTGTGTTTGGATTTGTTTCTCTTGCCCCCGATTGGCCAAGGGAAACTGCACAACAGGAGCACACTGAGATTTGGATGTTTAGACGCAACCAAACACTAAACTTCGGCCAGAATCTGACTAAGACATTTCTCCTTGCACGCAGGTAATAAAACACACTTGCTATATAAGTGTGAAAGCAGCGTGCAGGGATAGAAGGATACTGTATAGGAAGGTGCACAATGTATCTTTCAGAGCACACTGTCACACTGTCTCTGTGTGTTTTTAAGACATCAAGGGTCAAGGCAAGAACTAATATAAAACAAAGAGGGACTGAGTAGATTAGGAGAGATGAATGGTCCTCACACACCCATTTGTATAGCTTTCTTGAGCTCAATCATTGAACCCATTCATTCACGCTACCTTCTAAGCCCAACCTGAACTCCCTACCTCGCCTTCACCCTTTACACTGACCTCACTCTAATGTAACCCTAAACTCTAAAATATGTGTCAAATATCTGACCATGAACTAGGTGTTATCTCGGGTCTTAGGCAATCTCTCATCTGTCACATACAGTAGCCCACACTTTTGCAATTCTTAGCCCAGTTGTAGACCAGACAGTTAGCATGTTATCACATATTTAGACGATGAGGACACAGCTGTATACAACGTAAATTGGAAGATAGCTCCATAACTACAACATAATGCAGATATTTGTCATATCTTGGAGAACGTATGAGCTTCACTTTTTTAATGGACTCCATGCATCTCCATAATTATTGCACAGTTAATCCAGCACATGGTCTTCTACTCTATACCGGTTCTACTATAACTTACACCGCTGAGTTACATCGAGAAGACAGCGATTTAACATTTTTCTCTTTACTTTTTATAATTTTTCTTTTATGTTTTTTACCAGTGAAAACTAGTAAGGAGTGGACTGTCTACCTTAACCTTCAAATTGGCACTGTCTTTGCACTGTAGTCAAAATTGTAGAACCGTTACAATGCTGATCATCGTTCGTCACCTGTGATGATGTCAGTGACAAGTATTCATGTGGCTGCATATGCAGAGCTGGGAATGATAGCTTGACTAAAAATAGAAGCCATGTGTAAACAGCCACATTGAAGGAAGACGGATTGTAGATCACACACACACACACACACACACACACACACACACACACACACACACACACACACACACACACACACACACACACACACACACACACACACACACACACACACACACACACACACACACACACACACACACACACACGAAAAACCCACCTTGATATGCTGCAGTTGTAGCACCATGTCGTCCAGTTGGCCTCTTTTGCCTTCAATCTCAGTTTGCCGTTTGCGCTTCTCCTGGTGGACATAAAAATAATAAGAAAAGGAAAATCAGAAAATCAAATTTTTTATTGGAGGACAGTGAACATGATGATGCTGTAATGGATGCTGTTGTATTGACTGACTGTTGTATGAATTGTTAATGCTTATGTTCTGCAAGTCAAAATCCCTCCGGGACAGTTAAGGTTTTCATACATTCAATTTAATGTTGAACAGAGACTTAACGGTTCTTGTACACTATACTGTCCAATTTAAACTGATACAGTCTTGTTTAATCTACTGTGTGGGAACTTCACCCCCTATATATGGTTTTAACGATACAGCAAACTAAAGAGGAAAAATAGATGTTAAAGCTATAGTGCGTAACTTCTGTCGCCCCCATGAGGAATACTGAGTAATTACCACAACACCGTCGGCACATCTACACAAAGTAAGCCTTTGGTGAACGTGCATGAATTGTATTCCTTCTGCTGTAGGTCCAGGTTGTTTCTAAACAGTAGAATCAACAACGGAAACATTTCTTGGGCGCCCGTAGGGATTTCTCTGAGCTCCTGCGCCAGTGTCAGGGGGCGATGTCAGTTTGTAAACGCTGCCATACTGTTCGAAATATTACAGTGAGTTATGTTGAGCTGATAGGCTTCATCAACTTTGCGTCAACTCGTTTGGCCATGGCTTGGAATGCAACTGACATTCGGTTATATGAAAAAGTTATGCACTATAGCTTTAATATAATGTAAACAAAACATGTCGGGGAGAAAAAATTATTCCCAAACATGCGCAGGGAGGAAGTGAAGTATTATAGCAGTCAAGAGGTCAGGGCTTATCACAAGGAGTTGAGATGGGTCAGGGTCAACAGGCTATCTCAAATGCAGGGGTAGAGGTCTCCAAGCCTTTAAATCGTGCTTAGATCGAACTAAAGGTAGGCAGAACAATCCCTAACCTCACATAATGGGGATGAATGTGGCTGACGTTTGGAGGTCGGCCTGGGCATAGAGGGTGAGTGGGAGGTTTGAAGCAGAGAAAAAATACTCAGCAGAATGATGTGATGCGGAGTCCCTGGCCTTGAATTGACTTTGGCGAATAAAAGCATGGGAATATAAACAAAGCAGTTCCCAGTACAAGCCCATTTGGGGCTCAAGGGCATGATAGAGTGTGTGTGTGAGTGTGTGAGTGTGTGTGTGTGTGTGTGTGTGTGTGTGTGTGTGTGTGTGTGTGTGTGTGTGTGTGTGTGTGTCCCTTTATTTCTGTCTCTCAGTGGGAGCAGAACGAGGGGTTTCTGGGACATTTCCTGTAGGCTAAATATAACCATCAGGGAAAATCCCCAAAAATGTGACTAAACTTTAGTCTGCCTTTCAAAGAGGGTAAAACTAAGTGAAGAGCAACACACGGTAGAATGAAAAGGAGAATCTATTAGGAGTTAAATGCGAACGAAACAGCTGAACTGAATGCCAGAGAAAAAAACTAGAACAGAACAGAATAGCATAGTTATTGGAATCAGAAAAACTGGTGAGAAAAAAATAAAAGATCACTAGTAAACAATCATTTTCAAGGTTAGGTTGGGGGATTTTTTTTACGACAAAACCTTAGGTCCAATGTAAGCGTTACTTAAAGAGGAACCTGATGGATCTGCAGCATCTCCATAGCTTTTTTGTTTTTAATATTTTACCATAAAAAGGCGTCCCTCGCCCCCAGAAAAAATGAAAACATCTGTTCCAACACTTAACATGATTTATGATGACCCTTTCCTGACAAGCAGATGAATGAATAGTGACTGTTGTCTCTCAGAAAGTCTAAAGTGGCGTGTATTATCCAGGGGGGTTTCTGGACAAAGCGTATGACTTTGGCACCAGAGGGGACTGCCCTTCACACCCCTACCAATAACAGTTAATAATAACCACATTCCTTCCCTGACTGCAGAACTGTGCCTTTATAGTCGCCTAAACTTCAACAGACTATAGAGGTGGCGGATCAGAAAAACAGTCATATAAATTCTTCTTGTGACAATACCATTGGGTTGTTTTGGGAAGCACCGACCATTCTGAAATATCTATGTTTTCAGAGAATTTATTTTTCAAAATCATATGCTCTAGGGAAATCCTCGTCAACAAGACCCCGTTTCTGGAAAATCATGATTGAAATATGTTTAAAAAGCTGAACGGAACTGAGTGCAACTGGAATTCTTCAGTGTTGCCAGTAAAACTGCAAGCTGCACACAGACTGTTAAAACATCTGCACCAAACCTGAGGTCATCTCTCTCTCTCTCTCTCTCTCTCTCTCTCTCTCTCTCTGTGACACACACATGTATGTACAACCACTCACACCGCAGCAGCCTACACGGCAGCAGTTCCCATGGCTTGCGAAGTATACAGTCATAGAGCCAGAGCAGAAGTATGGTCACCAGATGTCAAGGACTGTTGAGGACATGTGGTCGAGGAATGGGCAAAACACACACATGACGTGCAAATACACCGAAACCACAAATGCAAATAGAGTCACAGGCATGAGTACATATGAGCAGATAAGCAGACACTGATGTTGTGTGTATATGCTGTTGGAGAATCCTTGACTCTACATACATGCATATACAGACAGAGGCTTAGTTGACATCCCCAGATCAAAGCTTGTTTGGGCGCCATTTGGTTCTCCACCACATTCCAGGAATAAGTATTGCATACTAAATATAACAGTTTATATCAGTGGTTGCTTAACTGTCTTACAATAAAGGCCCTTTCAGACTACTCTGCGGTAAATGATACAGACTACTCATTCACTTCATGGGGCAATGCAGTGGGGGTGTCCCCGCCGCAAAGGGATTTGGAAAAAAACTAAACAAAAGGAGGGTAGTCCGGTAGAAAAGTCGACGCTGGCTCTATCTTTTTTCTGCAGTGCAATGCAACATAATCTTGCAACACAGTGAACCAGTCAATCGAGCACAAGCGCAACCACACAAACATTGCAGGTCCTGCAGAAAACCTTGTAGAGTTGCTATCCTGCCTCCATCGAGAATACGAGGAATTAGAGGAATTGTGCTTTGGCATTAATCAAGTCATAAAAATAAATCTCAGACAAGCACAAAGATCGCATTGCCGAAGCGCTGTTGTAAATCTTCACACAGTCCACCTCAAGCAGTCCAAACTATTTGGAGCTTCTGGAAATGATTCCATAAGGGGACGTGTCTTAGAATGTACTGACAAAGGTAACCCAGATATAGACTCTTGCAGGGATACCACAAAGGAGGTCATTTCAGATTCCGCAAACTCCTCCAGTTTTAGGAAGCAAGGAGTCAACCTTAAAAGTTTACTTTCAAACACAATCCCAATTTAACACACAATATCTTCAATCGTAATACAGTTTACATGAAGACAATGTTGATTAATATCATAGTGCTTTTAGAATTTGTTTTGGTACCAAATGAATAGGAACCCTACCGATTGTTGGGTTAAATTGAGTTCCAGTGACAAGAGTTTAACTGTGGAGGAATATTCAACTCCCAGGGCTCATATAGTTCCAATAAAGGATGATGAATCAGTTCAATGGGTCAAGCTATCACTTCTCAACAAACCAGAAATTGATAACCCTGGAGGTATTGCAACCGTCTGCAAGAACATGACTCACACTGATACGCTGACGAAAAAGATGAAATGCATCCCTAGCCTTGTACAGTTGAATTGACAGGAGAAAGACCCCGAAGCTCTGCTCTGTTCACTGTAATTCCCCCCGGAGCACATATCCTCCTCCTCAGGAAAATATGTTGACATTCTTTTTGCCACACTCACAACTTCCCACACTCTCTGACTCACTGAGTGTGTGTGGCCCTACTTGGCTTTCTTCTAAGAATCGCATACAGAGGACATCACTTTCCCCACCACCATTGGCACCGACCAAGCAATTGGACAACTCTATGTTCGATGATTAATACTGTCCAGACGTTTGCTTTGTCACATTGTTGTTGGCTTTGTAAGCTGCACAAGCCAACCAAAAGTCACATGGACTGGACATAATTGAGTGACCTCTCATCCTACAAGTTAAACCTTTTGAAGAGGGGGAGTCAACATGTACAGTATCTGATTACAGTTCCTATAGGTCTAGCACAATTGACTTTTTTTCAGAAAATAAAGATTTTAAGAGGCTTAAAGTCAATGTCTGATCACCCTAAGCTTTTGGGTTTCTGGGTCTTTTCCTGTGTGTATAGTGTACTCAACCCTAAAAAGTGTTCAGCAGTAATCTTGCTAAGAGGAGTGTATATTTTTTTTTTATGACTTTTATGAATACCGCCTATGAACGCTTAAAGAAAATCCTAACCTCAGATATGATTCACAGTTGTCTCACAGGGTGTTAAACAGGACATACCTTGTTATACCCAAAGGGGCATTCAAAAGGTCAAACCAACTAACTATTAGTACATTTTGACTGGAGGAAAGGCTGGATCCAGAAATGTTGGATGGTTTACCAGATGTATTTCCTTTCATTGTAACGTGTTCCATAAACTGCTTGGATAGCTTTCATAGAAGAAGAAAATGTGTCGGAATTTGTCCATGAAGTCATGCAGGCAGGCACTGGAATGCAAATGCATATCAACAGCATTTTGCACTATTGTCCATAGAAGCTCACACGTCGAGCATGAGACCACACAGACGTGGTAATGCGGTGATGTAACTTTTTTTTCGATTCAAAGTTGCTGCTGATGTTGAGATTGTGAAAAGAAGTGAGTCAAAGATCAGATGGGTCACATTCTGCGCATGCCAACCCACCCACCAGAGACATCTCACAGTGTAGATCATCTTCCACTCAGCCGGCAGCCATACCTGAACGCTTAAAGGACAGCCACTGAAATGGACCTGTGCCTTAAATGCCATGGGTTTGATTCTTCACGTATTTTGGATACTAGTACTTTAAACCATGAGGCAATACCCATATAGTTAAATAAATAAATCTGGTGCTGACACCATTTTAACAACTTGTCAATCAACAGGGAAATGTTGTCATGGAATGGAAGTAATCATTGGTTGTAGCAGATACCTGCAGGCCTTCGGTATGGGAGTATCCATTTGACCATAAGTAGCCCCCTCAGACAATGCTAATTTGTCAGGTCTCAAGTGAACACAACGCTAACCTGGTAACTCTTTGGCAATGGTGCGTGTCAATAAATGCAAACTTATGACATCGCTGAAATGTTTTGCGTGCCGTTGTCATGCGATAGCAGCAGGTGGGGACTATACTCATCGAGTCCATATTGAGGAGACACGAGAACGCATACCTCTGCATTCACATGGACCTACACAAACAAACAAAACGCGGAGAAAACAAACAATGCCTCCGCTGTCAGCAATCCCGAGGGCATCTGTTTTTAGGGGAGTAATGCGACCAATGCCATAGCTTTAGCTGCTAAAATGCCCTTTGCTACATGCCTCTATGGTTCTGTGTGTATCTATCCTGTCACTGTGGGTTGTTTACTATCCAATTATGCTCAAATTTATTTTAAAACCAGCAGTGTCCACTACAGCTGCATTCCAACTTCTCCTGTCTCAAGTCTCTGTGACCCCTCAACCCACTCACTCACACAGGCATGTACACACAAACACATACACACACACAAACACGCCACAATGTCCAGTAGGTCCAAGACAGCTGCTGCTAATTTTAGACGGCATGTAGTGCCTGGCATGCCCCCCAGAGCCCCCCTACTACCCAACAAACCACACTCTCTCATCCCCCTCAAAATGACTTTGCCCAAAGTAACCTCCCCACCCCCATAAACTGCTGAATTCCGTAAACCAAGCCCTTCCCACCCATGGCCACCTATCCACTACTGCTGCCTCTCCTTGACCTAATCAGCACAGTTGGAAGCTGGCTACACTATGCCAATTATTTAGAAAGCCAAACTAATTCAGGAAGCATATTGAGCAATCTAACAACCTCTTTTGTTTTTTTATTTCAACTGGACCAAATAAGCCAGTTCCTATTGTTCAAAGAACAAAAGCCTAATGATGACAAACATCTGTTCTATAGGTGGAAAAAAGTTGCATTATCTGCACTTTCAGCATTACAGGGATTGCACTGTAAAGTTTCCAACGTTTTAAAAGCTCATCTAATTTTCATAACCTGTTGTAGTTAGTAACAATAAAGAAAAGCAGAAATCAGAGAGCCAATCTATAGGAAAATGTAATTTATAGGCAATACAAATGTTTTATATTAGCATAAAGCATGCACTAAGGTATGTTTGACTTGGAGCTAAAGGTAGATACATCAAACCTAAGCCCCATGATTCAGATGTTTATAAGTGCAGGGGGGAGAAAAACACTTAAAGATATAAAGGCATCACAAGTTATTATTAGTAACCCATAGTTAGGATAAATCATTTGACTGCATTTTGACAACTTCAAATCAATAATGTCTAGTTTGTTTTCCAGGGTTGAGTCAGTGCTGCTGTCAATCGTTGTAAGTAAGTCAACTGCACAAACTGAAACTATACACATGGCTGCAGTCAGCCCAGCCCCCCACTCTATTTACCTCTCTATTACCCGGGCCCTCCTCTGCGTGCCACAGCCACAAATCTCAACACATGCCAAGGTCTAGCTATATAGCACAGCATCCCCCTCACCTTCACCCTGCCCCACACACTCACTCACTCACTCACTTCCCTCGCTAAGTGGATCCAGAAACTACTACTGACCAGCTTCCAGAACGACCCTGAGCTACACAGCTATTACTTCACAGAGGCTCTTCAAAAGAGATCAATTTGTGGTCGAATCAGGGAAACAAAATCATTCATAACTGCATGGTATTATTCTTGCGGGATTGTTAATACATCGTTTATAATAACCCAGCACGACAGACCTTAGGCAGAGAGATTTAGATCTTGAGCTTAACGTGATCTTTTTTTTTTTTTGCAATGAAATATCTCTGATCGCTCGCAGACAGCAGCCCTCTTTATTCTCTGTATTTGCCGCAAAACCAACACACACACACAAGCATCATATCATTCCTCATGCACCACTTTTCTAATTCCCTTTGGACCTAGACCCAGACGAAACGTGGCCTTGTGTGTGTTTTTTCGAGTGTGTTTGTGTTGAGGATGGGGGGGAGGGGGGGGTAAGAGTCCAATTGGCTGAGGTCATCTGTGTAAACATATCACAGACACTACAGAGAAATCAGTGCACGCAAAAACACAGCCCACTCAAGTCTCTTGCCATGCCGCTGGCTGTTGGCAGGCCACATGGGCAACAGTTAATTAGAAAGACGAAGCGCTCGCCGTTCAATGGCTGAAACCAAATGCAGGATTTTGGTCAACACACACAGACATTCACAGAAACGTAATCTGTTTTCTTGGTGGGGAACTCTGACCAGACTTTATACTCCATCCAACTGCCATAATTAAATGTTAATTATATCCCAATTACAGGCCCTGGATTTAACAACATTACATCACAACTGTTTCCTAATCTGGCCAATTAGTTACCATGGAAACATGTAGCCGCTGGCAGCTGACACAACGTAATCGTTATCAGACTGTGGGAATTTCTTGTCTGTTTGAATGTGTGGCGGAAAAAAAATCACACAATCTCCATCAGCTCAATGGCAAATTTCACACCCTTTGTTGCACCGGGTTATCCTGAGTAATGTTATAATGTAGATTAGCAACCGATCAGTCATATATTTTTTTCCAGTTTGAATGGAAATAACTCTCATAAACCTACAAAAATAACCATCATAGCCATGCTTTGGAATTGAGTTTAACCGAAGTTATGATGGGGAAAAATGCAATGCAACTGCAGGAGAGGAGAGATGACACACAGGGTTCATTGCTCTCAAGAAATATATAGAAGAATGAAATCATTAGGCAGACCCAGAATCAGTCAGCCAGTCTAGTGCTGGTTGATAAAGTGTGTAAAATATTGGGGGAAATGTAGTTATTAGAACATAAGAAGATGTTAATGTATTTGTCTAATTATGTATTTTCTCCCTATACTGTTTCAAAAAAAGTTTTAAAGTTAAAAAAAAAAAGCACAAGTGATTCTGAGCCATTCATGCCATGCTTTATTCATGAGCCGCACAGCACGGAGACCCATCACTGTGGTAGATGAACATTAGAATGACAGCTACCTGGCAGTGTTTATATTTTTAGAGGGGTTCCGTTCAAAAGATGCAGCATGGCAAGGAACTCCAACTTGAGGTCTGTATGGTCTGATGTTCACTACAGTCAGTATTGGATGCACCAGTAGTGCATTCACTGGCTCACTAGACACAGAGAGATGACTTTTTGGCTCTGATTTTAGAGGAAGCTTCCAACTTGGCTACAGCTCTCCTAAACTATTGATGAGGTCGGGACGCTGATGGTGGTGACAATGAAATCTCAGAGTCTCAATTATTGATGGAATCATTAGCATGTCAGCTGCAGACCAGAGAAGTCAGTATGAGTGTGTGTGTGTGTGTGTGTGTGTGTGTGTGTGTGTGTGTGTGTGTGTGTGTGTGTGTGTGTGTGTGTGTGTGTGTGTGTGTGTGTGTGTGTACATACTGTGTACAGGCAATATTTTTTCCCCTCGACATAAATACATGATCGTCTGCTATCAGCACCTATGATCAGTCCTGGGACAATTTAAATCATTATGCATTTCATTGAGGGGGGGGGGGGGGTGCTGAAACTGAAATGCTTGCTGTCAGTCAATAGGGATTTTATAAAATGCATTTATCTTTCCCCTTCAAGATGTTCAATGAAACTTTGTTCAGCCTTTGTATTTCGACCGGACCCTGCATTGGTTGGCTGAGTCTGTGGCTTACAGAGGGCTTAGCTGCCTCAGAGAGTTGTTAGTATTATTAGTGTAACAGTCGCCCTTCTCTATTTAAGAGCCTGGCAGGGCTTGGGAGCTATTAGGGCTGTTATTGTCTCTGATACAGTGTACACACACACACACACACACACACACACACACACACACACACACACACACACACACACACACACACACACACACACACACACACACACACACACACACACACACACACACACACACACACACACACACACACACACACACACACACACAGAGCTGAGACAAAACAGATGCTCATTTGAACAGAGGCTCAAAATGATTTACTTCTACTCAACACCTGACCTCACTTTAAATGTATATCAAAGCACTACACACACACAAAGTAGGAAATCTGATACCACTTTGGCAGAGAATTAGACTACGTAGCGCGTTCCAGAAGCTGCCACCAGATTGGTGCAGTTTTTCCTGGCCAAACTTGCCAAAAAACTGATTTACGTGCGAACAAAAACGATGATTGTTTTAAGTGTTTTGCCAAATGCACGCACGCAAGAATGACGCAAGAAACAGAAATGCTTCTTCCTCTACGTCCAAAGCCATTAGGACTTTCCACTCAATATCTTTACTCAAGTGCCTCAAGTACATGTAGCCTGGTGGTATGGCGGCCATGTTTCAACGTGGCCAAAATAGTTTCTGCATCTGCTGCTGCCACCACTTGTGTATATGAATGTTGTGTGTGCCTGTGTGTGTGTTTGTGTGTCCCTGTGCCTCTGTGCGTCTCGAGTGTGTGCGGTATGCTGTGGTTACACGCCGGCGCCAAATTTAGTCCCAGGCAATGAATCCTGGTGGAACTGTTGCGCTCTGAAGTCCAACCAAGCGCAAAGCCAAACACTTCAACAGATACCTGCTCCACCAGGACACAGAACGGAGGGAACACATTCTATCTAGACCAACTCGCAGCTGAGATCCTCCTACATTGTCAAGGCACATGACACCTTAAAAACCATAGTCTTCAGGCCAACAAGAATAAAAATGGAAAGATGTGAATTTTCCAACAACTTTCCTCTGAGTTGGTACTGTATATTGTTCAATCCCCCCCCCAAAAAAAAAAGACAGTGAAGAAAGTGTAAGGTAACATGAGTAGCATGCAAACAGTGCAGGACAGCGTAAAGCACATCACATAAGATTGGTACAACACAAATGACTTTTTTTTGTGCGATGAAAGTGGGTGTATGAGGCCATGATGTCATGCTGTAGGGCTCCCAACACTTTAAAAAAGGTAGGCCTACACTACAGTGTGTAATATCAGTGGATTTAGCATTTATTGGTGGGATTCTAGAGTGCAACCCCCCTCGCTAACCCCTCCCTCCCTTTCAGGGAATTTACAGAACCTACGGTGGCCTTCAAGGACAAGAAGCTAGTGACCAAAGATGGCATCATCCACCGCTGCTTCAAGTCTTTGAACAATAAAGTGATGAGGTGAAGATGTAAATTTATTCATTCTTTAGGCTACATATTCTTTGAATTCCAACAGGTGCAGTTGAAAGTTTGTCCCTTCTGTGCTGCTGTAGAAACATGGCGGTGCAACATGGCGGCCTCCGCGTAGATATAAAACTACTTTTATTTTCAAGCAATTATACACTAGTATGAATATTAGTATGAATATTAAACTACATTTCTAGCAAGTCTGTTCGGAAAAAATGTCAATAAATTCTACGCACTGTACCTTTAAGCTTATGATTCACGTTTTTAAATCAAAAGCCTACAAAACGATACGACAAAAGTAAAAAAAAAATGAAACAAAAAAGAGACATGCAGTGGCCGATGTTTATTTGAGCTTCTGTCGCCTTGGTTAGCATTTAGCCTTACATGACAGAGGGTTAGTGTTCAAGGGTTAAGCTAGGGCTAAGCTGGATAACTGCTAGCTAGCTTTGGTGAAAGTCTAACACAGCAGACATCAGTTGATGAAGCCAATTTCCTTCCAACTTCCGTTGGGATCATACTGTATATTGAAGGTAATTGTTTTCAGACCCCATAGTAAAACACAAGGTCAGACCGTCACTGCTCCATGTTTGAGTTGCAGCCAATAGGGTCGGGGTGATGTTTAGCACGTCCGCTGTTACCGTTACGTCACACAATCACACAAATTATTTTGACTAGTCAAAGTTCAGTAAACTTGAACTTTGGTTACGGAGCAAATAAGCAAAAGCAGACGCAGAAGATACTTTTTCCCGCCCTCTACGTGCGTTGAAAAAGTGACGTGAATGGAACATGAACAAATAATGTGACGAGGCTGAGCAAGCATGACAGAGAATGAGAGAGAGAGAGAGAAAGAGAGAGAGAGAGAGAGAGAGAGAGGGAGAGAGAGAGAACTTTTGAGAGGGACTGGCAGAGTTGGAGTAACTGGACGATGTGTCAATTAGTATCGAAATGTTGTTCTGAGACAGAGATGGAGTGAAGGTGAGACAGTGTAGTAGGGTCATGAACGCCCACCCACGTGTTTTAAAATCACTGACGGACAAACAAGACAGCACGACAAACAGACAGACAAACGGAGTGGGGGTCAACGTAAAAATAAATAAAACACAAGACACTTTTTGGAACACACTGGTCTGCAACTCACCGCCAAGGCCTGTAGCCTCTCTTTGTGGAGCTGAGCCTCCTCGCACGACATCCTGAAAGGAGGAGTGGGAAGGAGGGGTTGGAGGGGAGAGGAAAGGGGGAACGAAAGGAGAAAGAGAGAGACGTGAGACCTGGGAGGACGGAGAGAGCTGGAGTCTGTCTGCTTTAATAGACAGAGAGAGAGATAGGGGAGGGAAGGGTAGAGGAGAGAGGGAAGAGAAAGGAGGAGAAGGAGAAGGAGGAATATCCAGACAAGGGTCCTTCCTCAGCAGTAATCCAATAAGCAGAGGAGAAGAAGGAGCTCACAAACTGAAGGGGACACAGAGATCTCTCATTCACTGGCCCATGTGTCTCACTCTCTCACAGTCTAGCATGTTCTCCCTCTCTGCCTCTATCACCCACTCTTTCGTTCTCTTTGCGCTCTCTCTCTCCCCGCTCTCTCTCCTCCCATTTGTCCACTCCTTCATTCCCTCCCTCCCTCTCTTTTCTAGGCATGAGCCATGTGTGATTAAACAGCTGGGAGGAGCAGCTGAGAGAGAGAGAGAGAGAGAGAGAGAGAGAGAGAGAGAGAGAAAAGTGATGGCATGAAGTTGGGTGGGAGGGGGGGTGAGAAGAGAGGGAGAGAAAAAGGAACGAGGGAGGAAAATAGTAAGAGCTAAATAAAATTGCAGAAGTAAGGAAAAGGGAAGCACAGGAGTAATTTGTCATACTTGAAAGCCGTGAGGATACAATGTTCCCATTGCCGCATTGATGGTTTTCTACCCCACTTATCTTACCTTTTATCTTCTCTCGCAATAACTTAACTTTCTCCTTATCTTAACTTGGTTTTGGGCTCTATATCACAAACTTTGATGGCCCAGTTGTGTGCATGAAGGGGCATTTTACTGTAATATACTTTTATATGGAAGGTAGGAATACGGTGACTATTTTCTGCTGGGGTTTGGTAAAACAAGAATGTTATTTTCAATTGCAATTCTGAAAAAAAAAGCTTGTTGTCAAAATAACTTTGTCAAAGTCAGTGAATATCACCTCGCTCCGCTAACTGTGAGTAATGTGCGTGTGCTGAATAAAAATTAAGTTTTAATACACAGCCTAGACTCTGTAAACGGGCATGTTGCTAGCTACGGTGGGCCCCTTTGTTTACATACCAATTTACAGAGCCTAGGTTGTGTACATACAGTATGTTCAAGAAGTGATTTTGACAACAAGCATTCTTCAGAATCACTGACTGCACCTCTAATTTATAACATTTTTCTCTTCACTGATTCCAACAATGTAAAATACTCCCTTGTCAATTAAGTGACTATTGTTTGTCATTCGTCAACCACAAAAAGAGGGTGGCAGGCCATCACTGCACTGTAAGTTGAAAACTGACACACTGTCCATTTAACATATTCTGATTCTTTTCAATGTATTTTTTTATGAGAGCACATGCGCTTGTGCCGTCCAAACACACAAACAGCCCTACAGCTGACTCTTCAGGATCTATTTCTGGTCACTGGTCACACACACGATACACTTTTTTTATAGTGACATCAATGGAAGCCTCTCACTTTAGAAAAACAGGAAGAGGAAAGAATAAAACAAAGGAAGGCGATTGTGTGTCCTTCCATGAATGATGACGCTCCATCCATCCATTGATGTACTGTATGCAGGTGAACATCAGTGGAATATCTTTGGAAATTCAAACAGCAAAAATAAAAGCTTTTCAAACAGGCACAGCTCACATTCATCAACACACGCACGCACGCGCGCACACACACACACACACACACACACACACACACACACACACACACACACACACACACACACACACACACACACACACACACACACACACACACACACACACACACACACACACACACACACACACACACACACACACACACAGGGTTTGTGTAAATGGGTCACTGTTTGTTACCTGTGTCCCACTTTTCTTTTGTCACTTTTTTTAACCCTCCGGTTCTCCTGGGTTTCATCCATTCCTCTTTTACTTTCTTTTCATAGTTTCTCCTATACAACCACATCTATTTTCCTGTACTACTCTACTTTCCTTTCTCCTACTCATTCCTTTCTTTCATCCTAACTTCCCCGCTTCTTTTTTTGCATCCCTCCTTCCACATATCTTGATCTCCCTCTCCCACATACCTCCCAAGGTGCATCTATGCCCTCCAACCTTTCCTCACTATACTTTTGTCCTCTTGCCCTTTCTTTCCCTCACCCCTCGAACCATCTCCTCCTCTCTTTTCCTCTCTTTCTCCATCCCTCCTTCCACAAGCAGACATCCTTATAAGGAGAAACAGCAGCAGGCAGCAGTCCTGGCTACTCTTTTGGGAATACAGAAGCATTTAACTCGCACACGCACACACACACACACACCCGCACACACCCGCGCACACACACACACACACACACGCACACCCACACACACTTGAACATAAACATACACACACACACTACATTACTCGTAGAAAAATGTATAATAAATAACCGCAGCTGGAGAGTATCTGTCCTGTAAAGCCACTGGGCAGCTGCAGGACTTGGATAAATCAGAAATGACATTCATTCAGCGCTCAGCCCTCGCATCCATGTTTGCTTGTGAACCGTTAAACATTTAAGGTCCTCTGGGATTTTGATGTTTAGAAGTGTTAGGGAGCTGTTAATAGTCAAGTGAGCCATATAAGGCGAGTTGAGGGACTTATTATATCATTCCCAAAGTCTTCAGATTCATGGACTCTTTATTGCATTCGACCATAATGTTTGGAAGTCTTTGTGCACACAACCAGTAAAACGTGTCTTCTCTTGTTGTATTACAGTGCACATTGGTAAATGGAATTGATCTAGTCCTTTTCAGGCCTCAACATTGTTCTCTATGTTAACATTTTGCACTCTTGTGGCATGCTACTTTCCATGACATTTTCCAATCTATTTTCTATGCATTCTGATTTTTTTTAATAGGTATTTTTCCGAGAATTTTTCCTCTGATTTGATGGATACATGGAAAGCTGAGAGGCAGACAGTAAACAGGAGAAGAGAGAGTATGGCGAATGACATGCGACAAAAGGTCGCCACCGTTGCGACTGTATGCCATGCGCGGTAACTCCAGACTAACATTTAACTTGAGGTTCACCGTCAGGATACTAAAATACAAACTGTACTTTTCTCAGCAGGAAACCCGGCCCACATTAAAATATATTACTTCATCTTTAATGTGGCCACATGCAGGTCACAAGACCATGAACTTTTTTGGGGTCTTAGAAAAACTAAGTATAACTCTTATAGTTTATGTTATGAAACCAGGCTCAGGTCTGCAGCTGTCTGACTTTAAGACTTCTGGGCCACTCTGAGGAATCTCCGTTTGACCTGGATTTGCCCAAATCACATCACATGACGCCCCGCTGCTGCTCAAACATTCATCACAAACCATACATCCTTAACTTTCACAATATTCTACTGCTTTGTTACACTCCTCCCCACTCCTACTTTTTAAACTGTCTCCTCCTCCCCCCTTCAAACCCCTCATTCTGGCGTCAGCAGCAACGTTGGCTTGGTCGCCGTCGGAGACAACACCATCATTGTTCCTCTGCATCGCCACGACGACGCAATGACCTCACTGCACAGCCAGCCCAGAACCCCCCCCCCCCCCCCCCCCCCCCCACACACACACACACACTACCCCATCCCAGCCCAGAGGTAATGGCCTCCAGATGTGGAACCAGAGGCAGGAAAACACACACATACGAACACGCGCACACACACACACACACACACACACACAGAAATTAACAACATGCGAAGAGTGAGTGGAGGCAGAGAGGTTATGAGCTAATATGGACAAAGAAAGTAAGTCAAAATGAGGTGTGCGTGACGTGCATGTTCATTTCCTGAGCTTAGTGCACACACGTTTCAATTCTCCCCAAAATAACCAAAACGTAGAGCTACACATCTGGTACTACATACTGGCCTCTGCTGCAGACTGAGTTGTGTGTGTGTGTGTGTGTGTGTAAGAGAGAGAGAGAAAGAGAGAGAGAGTTTGGATGGGGAGATATAAAGAAACCCCAAACAGACATATTTCTGGCTATGGGAGTGCCTTACCTTCATCTCATTCATATTTTATATCACTGAGGGAGGTCAAGCTGTGTTTGAGTCTCACCCACAGTCCTTCTGACTGTCTACACACGGTTTAACTAAAAGCTATGAGAAATCATCTCCCAGTCTTTTTTTATATTCAGCATCCTTTTCCCCTCAATATCTTATGGCCAACTCCTGAACAATACAGTCCTTGTCACCACTGAAAAACCGGTCTTAAATTTAACATAGGAAAATTCAATGCATTTATAATTTAGGGCAGTTTAGGCATTAGAGGTTGGTGATGGCTGAACTTAATCAGATATCAGCAGCACTCCCTTGTTCTTCTAACTGAGACAGCTCTGTATCAGCCACGCAAAGCCGCTTCTAGCATCTCTTGTTTGGCTATACAGGATTTCTAATAACTTTCAAAGCTGGTGGTAAGCTCTTACAAACTTTATATTGTAGTGTTTTATTTTCAATAACTGTTAGTCAAATTGATGGAAAAAACAAAGCAGTGAACAATCCAATGCTTTGCCTGGAAACAGATGGCGACATAATGTAGATGCAAACAAAGGCTCACAATCATTAGAGTTGATAATTGAGTAACTCATTAACTCAGTTGCTCACACAATGAGCATTTAAGTAGCATACAAATTAGCATCTCTTGTACTGTTTGACAGCAAAGTGAGCTGCCGCCATTCTCTGTGTGCGTTCAGTCTTTCAGTTAAGAATTTGCATGCATGTAAATGAATGCATATGTGTGCCTGTGTGTATTTATAAGACTTGTTTTTTATTCCATAGGGCGGCTTTTTTCATCCTTTTTTTTATCCTAAGATGCATTTTAGATGAGAAGCAGATGCCTTGGCCTCCAGACACTCACATTATCACCACCTCAGCATGTTATTTCGGCTCCCTCTTCATCTGAATGTCACTTTTTCCCCCACTGTTTGTTTGCATGTCTCCTCTGTGTGTTCCCAAATCATGATCTGGTATTTTCTTTGTCATGGAGAGGCGACGGATAGCTCAGGGTATTAGGCACTAAGTGTAATTGCAACTAAGAATTCTTCTGATTATCAATCAATCTGTTGAGTGTTTTATTTGAGTAAATGCTTAATAATTTAGTCTAAGAAATAATGAAACACGCTCATCACATTTTCATTTTCAAATACTTTGTCTGGTTTTTTCAATGACCGATGAAGAAAATCAACTTTTATTTAAAAATGCTATCAAAACAATAAATAAAAACCGAAAGACAGTATAACTGCAAAAGATGCAAAGTTGATGGTGCCTTTTTTTTGTTGCATCTTGGTAAAACTGGATGTGCTGAATTCATCCAATCAGTGTTAAGAGTCTCTCTGCCGTAAGACTTCCCTGAGTGTGCAATAAATAGCAACGGAGAATGGGCCATCCGCCACACAACCACAAATACTACTCCATCTTTTCTGCTGAATCAGTGGTCAGCCTAGAGACAGGCCTAGTGCAGGGTATACAGTACTGTATGTTGATGTTATGAGCCCTTGAGGACAACAGACATATTGGAGGAGAGATAGTAGTTGACAGCACTATCTCATTTTCCCAATTAAAACATTAACTATTGATGCACCATGCAGTCTGCTTCACGCTTCACTGCATCTTCCCTGCCTGATGCTACATACTGTACATACATGGGTGTGGCTCCGACAGAGGGAAGCACCAATCACTCCGACCTGTCAATCAAATGGACTGTGAAAAGCTGATTAAGATTCTCAGCTTGTAGATAAGCCGCACTATAAAAAGTCATGAGGTCATCACTCAAAGCAGCTAACTGCATAGCATCCCCTAAACTGCAACATAGATAGTGCTTTAAGACTTGGGTTTAGAACCAAATAAGCACATGCTGTTGTGTGATCATATGTACCATGAACGAGGACAATGCAAACTAGACAAGCTAAATAAAAGTGGTCAACATGCACAAATGAGCCAACCCCCAAAACAGACAGAAGCTAGCTGCAGGAGAGTAGGATGCTTAGTGACATGTCTCAAGTCCCCTTAAGGCACTGTAGAAATCTAGTTCACGACTCTTCTGAACCCCATGTACATGAGCCTTTATGGTTTCCAAAGAAAATTCCAGCTAAGGCAATTAAAAACTGTTAAAGTCATTAGTCAATCATTTCTGCATATAGTAGAATGAGCATCATCTTCAGTAGAATACAACACAGTACACCCACAGAGCTTTCAATGTTGGAACAACTCCTACTCTCCTGTTCTCACCTCAGTATCACTGTCACCAGCCTACTTCTCTCCACACCAATTTATATAGCAGCTGACTGAAGCACATAAAGGTGAGCCCAAAAAATATCCGAATTTGAATAGTTTCCCTAAGGTACAACCTTTGTATTTCCAAAGCGTTCGACTTCAACATACTCCCACTGTACTTTCGAGTTGAGGAAGGTGTAATCGAAATAAATGTACCAGATGTATCCCTTAGTTCTTATCCTTGAAGCTTTTTTCTCCTGTTAAAGTCCCTAAACCCAAAGTAATGTACAGGTAAACGGTGCATATTCAGTCAACACAATGGATGTGCTCCAGGCCTCTAGGGGGAGCGCAGCACTCCACCTAGAAGTGGCTGTATAATTTGAGGACGATTTAAAGGTATCAAAAATTAGATACCGCCCAACCTTATAGTCTGGTTTGTTTACATAGGCTATGTACAATTCCTTTCTAAATGATTTAACGTCATCGACTCACTGTTTATCAATAAATAGTTCATAAACCTTCATTACTGAACCCGCCCATCACGCATGTTCTTGTTCATGTTCACGCAAATTCTCAACCTGTGGGAAACACTGAATACCTTGAGAGAGTGTGTTTGATTTTGATGGGGATGATTTTGTTGAAAGACTAAAGCCAAATGTAAATACAAATATCACATCTTTACTCCATGTATTACACCCTTTTTTGTACTCTCTTGTGTGCTCTCTCTCTCTCTCTCTCTTGGGATCAAAAACAAGCTGTTCCACTAAGCACTCCTAGAGGCCTGGAACACTTATCTTGTGTTGACTGGATATTTAGTTCTACTGCATTGCATTGCTGTCTATTGCCTTTATTTTCATAGTAGCATGTTAGCTATTCGCAGGCTATTTACCAATGGAAAAGTGCTATGCCATTTACCCTTTAAAATGCATAAATCTCACCTTTAAGTGCCCTCTCTTCATTGGGGTTTCCAGTCACGTTGTTTGAAACTCCCTTGCACTTGGACGACGTTCATTCTGGGACGCTGACTGCTAGCATTGTTTTCATTCAGTGTGTGTCATCTTTCAGAACAACATACTGTGATGTTACACCGGGCTGTTTTCATCACAAATTAGCCTACTTCTACTAGTCCCCTTCTATGGTAAGTACACTGGGCTTTTAGAACTGTTTGAGGATGGACTAACTGCAGCAGCAACATTGTAGCTAAGTGCCGGGGAGAAAACTCGCTAGCCTAGCAACATCAGGCTACAAACAACCAATAACGCACCTTGCTCTTAAAGCAACAGGCATCCTGTAACGCCAGATGGGTAGGCTACTGCTCATTCTGGTGAATGTCTGTTGTAAGAAGAGTTAAGCCTAACTCATTCATAAGCAGGATTTTCCTTAGAAAAATATCTGGTGTTTAGTATAGGCTATAGGCCTACATTCAGTATAACATTGAATACAATGGAACTCTCAGATGCACTGGATGTCTGTTAATTATATCATTCAAAGGTATTTTTCTTTTTTCTTTATACATTTTTCTGTTTATATATATATTATGTATTTTAAATGGGTTAAAATCGAAAGCTTTGTTTTTAAATACAGTTAGAAGGCCAGATTGATTTAAAAATATTCTGATACTTTGCATGCCTAGCACGTTCGTTGACAGTCAGCAACATTTTTCAGTCTTAAAGAGCTGCCATTGTACCACTGTTCCTAACACACTGCCAGTGTTTTTTTTCTCGGTATTCGTCTAGCTGATATTTTATGAGTCATCATATATGCAAATGCTTGTTTAAAGTCTCTCTTTTTTAAATGGTTGATTTTTTACTGTTTGCTTATGAAAAGCAGGGGCATTTGTTTTCTCTAAATATATGAACACACACATATGATACACACACATATAATACACACACACACACACACACACACACACACACACACACACACACACACACACACACACATGCATACAAACACACTGGCAGACACACAGATCACACACGGGAAGGTGGGATATGGGGGTCTGCAGCATGGCGGACTGGGCTGACATACAGAAGATGCTCGACCTAGCCTGCAGCATCCACATTGACTATGCTAACACACGCTACATTACACACACACACACGCACACACACACTCATTCACACACACTGTATCTAAGGAGAGAGAGACAGCTGGAGGTTGAATAAGATAATGAAGGAGGAGAGTGCAGGAGGGATTTGTGAAAAAAGAAAGAAGACAATGATAGAGGGAGGGAAAATAGAGCAAGAGAGTAAAGCCATTAGGAGTGAGGTGAGAGGTTTCTAAAGAAGGTTGAGTGAAAGGAAAGAGAGACAGACAGAGGAGAGAAGAAGACGGAGCGAGGGAGGAGGAGGAGGAGTGTACATGGTGTGCCAGCGTGTCTCCAGTCCTCCTCGCCAGTCATGACTGAGCAGCAGCAGCCTCACCATGACGGAGGAGCTCCCCGTCCCCATGACAACTCAGCCTGTCAGATGGAGAGGAGGGATGGAGGGATGCAGGCAAGGAGAGGAGAGGAGAAGAGGAGAGATGGAAAGCAAAGATATAGAAAAGATGCACAAACCCTCTACTGTACTTACGGTGCCGGGGCTGTGCCGTTCCTCTGCAAAGGTGTGTCCGACATGGCTGCAACCCCTCTTCCTCTCTCCTGCCTTTCTTCCCCCGATCTCCACTCCTTTACCCCCCCCTCCCTTCCGTGTCCTCTTGATGGAGAGAGTTGTGTTCTCCTTTCCTCCTTTTCCTTCTCTCTCTCTCTCTGCTTCCTTATCTTCTCCTCCTCCTGCCTTCCTGCCGGCTTTTTAGGTGTGTTTGTGTGTGTTTGTGTGTGTGTGTGTTGGTCACGCCGGGATGTGTCAGAGAAGCTGCTGCAGCTCCTGCATCGCCGTGCTCTGCCTGCAGGAGGGGATGGGTGCTAGCATCTTCTTGTGTGTGTGTGTGTGTGTGTGTGTGTGTGTGTGTGTGTGTGTGTGTGTGTGTGTGTGTGTGTGTGTGTGTGTGTGTGTGTGTGTGTGTGTGTGTGAAAGAGAGAGAGAAAGAGAGAGAGAGAGTGGTCCACTTATGTGTAAATGTGCAGGTGATGCTATCAATGAGAGAGAGAGAGAGAGAGAGAGAGAGAGAGAGAGAAACAAAGAGAGAGAGAGAGTGAGAAATGAGGGATTGATTTAGTTCAGGTGTGCAGAATGAGTTAAAAAGATGCCCAAGCCAGGATCCATTGTATTAAATGAAGATGAAGAGAGGGATGAGCCATAGGCAAGGTGAGGAGAGCAGGATTGCTAGATAGAGCATGGCAAAAAGACAGCGGAGAGAAAGAGAGAGAGAGCCTTAGGGGAGTTCCAGTATCATGCAAGGAGTGGCCAACCTGCTCAATCTGGCTGCTGTACCCTGAGAACAACCTCTCTCCTTTGAGACAGAGGAGGATTCGTTTAAAGTGACACAGATAGGACACTTAAGAAAAAAAAAATCCATTGTTAAAGTAATTAGGCTCCATGTGTCTTGCGGCAATAAGAGGATGGATGGATGGATGGATGGATGGATGGATGGATGGATGGATGGATGGATGGATGGATGGATGGATGGATGGATGGGCAAGACTGAATGATACTGAGAAGGATTTACTGTATAAAAAAAAATTCAGCACACTGCTATGTTGCGATGACTAACACATATAATTAAAATAAAAAAACATTTTAATTTTCCCTACAATTAGGATATGACCTTGACGACAGATGATTCAACATTCACTTGTCTGCGAGAATTAGGACAAACCACCATTGGCTGACATTATCTCATCGATTCGTGGGCCTGCACTTTTGGATCCAAAGACAGACAGACAGATTTGAATTCTGGTTGAGTTTGTTCAAAGGAAACATGTGCTGAATGTCCTTGGTAATCTATCTTTAACAGACCAGTGTGAACCATTGGCAATCGTGAAAATCAATGACCACATAACCACACATATTGTAATGCATATGATATGCTGTCTTGTTTCCTTATACAGCGATATGCTCCTGGCGCATGGTGACACATGTTGGCTTGGGTATGGGGATCTTAGAAGACTGCTGTTTGTGCAATGCATAATGCTTCTACCCAAGAAAAAGGTCTATCTGACATTGAGAAAAATATATTAAATGCGTCAGTGTGAGCCGTTTGAAGAATCTTGAAAGCGCTGACAAAGATTGAACAGCTGTCAAGAGTTGAATCCAAGCAGAGAGTTGGCTGATGACGGTACAGTATTTGGCATGCAACCCAATTTTTTAAAACTGAATTTCCCGTCTGAGAAATGTTTCCTATAGGCTCCAAACAGCACAAGAATCCAGTTGCTACTGTTCAAGTGTGTGGCACAGTGAGAACGGTTTAGTCTGTGGGGGCCTGCCTTTAGGGATTTATCCAAACAAGAAGCTCTGCAGAGGTTTTTTTTATTGGGTCTATAACCTCCGGGCTGCGTACTTAGCAGCTTTGACTGCAGGGTAAAGAGAGAGAAAGCAAGAGCTCTTCTTCACCACTCCAACTCTCTGCCCCTTCTTAACCCTGTCTTTACTCATTATGTCTTCCTCTAAACGTTCTGGCATTCCTGTTTCTTTGCTTTTTTTTACTGCTTTATTTTATCCCTATTCGTTTGCTTCTGTTCTTTCATTGCCTCCATTTTCTCTCACTTTTTCTAATCCTTTACTTTTTTTTTACATTCCAAGACTACAATATCACACAGTACATTTTTCTTTCTGTGAATAGTAAAATAGTCAAACATTAGGGGTGAATAATTATGTTTTTAAACTAGGAGAAAAAATAAAACAAACCAGTTCCTCCCTTTGCTTTCCTCCATTCCTCTTTTTTTTAAATCCTATCTTCCTCCCCTCCTATCATCTCTCTTTTTCCCCCTCTGCAGAGAACTTGCTGTCCCACACACACTTTGAGCGAGTTCCTAGGACAGCCTGGGAATGACAGGCAAGCACAACCACATAATCAAAACCATCGCGGAGGCCACACAGTATAGTAAGGGTACTTTAAATATTTATACATTCATTAGATTAATCAGACATTGTTTTTTATTTCAAAGCAAAGAAGAGACCCCACCCTCCCCCCTCCCCCAAGAACCATGCAATCAGATTGAGTTCGTACAGAATGTGTAATGGGAAGAAAGAATGGAAGCAGAGACGTAGAACTGAGGTAGCCTATAGAATAAAGGAGACTGAATGAAAGGCAGTATCATTTATCTGTGCTTATCTTTTTGTACCAGCAGTGGAGTAGACAACATGTCACTCACAGGCTCAATAGGACAGGGTGCAGGCCACTTCTGTTTAAGTGCAATGGCTTTACACATTCCTGGCCGTCACACACTTGTACAGACTGTATCTTCTTAACTTATACTCTCTCTCTCTTTCTCTCTCTCTCTCTCTCTCTCTCTTCCTCTCTCTCTCTCTCCCTTCCTGACAGTTCGTGTCAAGCCCACGGTTATCATATTGTGTGGTATGCCAGTTATGCCCAGGCTGCTCCTCTTCAGCTTGAGGTGACAAACCTTAAATGGGCATCATGCATGCAACCTCCACCCACCCTCTCTCAAACACACAGGCCCCTACACTCACATACACTCGGGCTGTGTATTTTTGAGGGTTGTGTGTGTGTGTGTCTTCTTCTCTCAATAATATTGTTGAGTGTATGCAACCTGTTTTCATACATAAACAGGGGTAAAGTGATCAAATTAATTCTTGATATTGGGAAAAGGAGTGAAAATGGAGATAATGCCACCTCGACTGATTAAGGATTCAGTCTTTAACTGAAGCAATGTGACAAAAACTGTTTATTCCAAGTGCATTGCAAAAGTTGGAGTAATGTTCATGTCTGGCAAATTGGTGAACAGAAAAATGAAACGGTTCACAAGTTTATCAGAGCTTAGATTATGTGCCTAATGAAACTATAGGCAGGACTAATAATGCTAATCAGTATGATGATGATGGCAGTGTTGAAGTCCTTTTTAAAGAATTGAGTATGCCGCCATCTTGTGGAATTATTAAACCACTTGAAAATATCTGACTGGTCGACTACTAGTGGGCATGTCAAAATAGATATAGGACAAGAAGTAGTGATCCTACTGAATATTTATACAATCAATCAAATACAATTGTAAACGTATGTGCTGTGATTCTTTCTAAATGATGAAACATGTCAGATGTGTTATGTTTGTTTGTTTTGTCTTGTTTGATCCGGTTCCTTTTAGCTCAAAAACACTCAAATAATAATGTTAAAAAAGAAAAAAACTTTTTGAAAATGCAGGTTGGGAGCTATAATAAACAGTCTATGGCTGGCAAGCAGCAGTGACCAAAGAGAGGTCTTGGTTGGTGTCCTAGACTTATATTATATCAAAAAACAAAACTGAAAAACATTAAGAATCTGTGTTTATTTGAAACTGTTTTTAAGTTTTACATGTTAAATGATGCCGTACATGTTAAACAAAGTATGTTTACATTGCCTGCAGTGCATAATAAAGAGGGCGCAATGGGCACAGCGGTTGCACTGACAGAGGACCTCCAGTAGAGGGCAATGCTTTGTTAGATTATGTCAATGATTCTTTGAAAGCATTTAAAGGAGATCACTGCAACTTTTATCCATGGTCTCATTAAAGCTTTTCTTCTTATTCTCCTCATGATTCGTGATGTACACACTCACTGATGTCATTACCATGTTTGTGTCGAAACTGAATCTTTTTTTTTTGTTATTATTCTTTTTTCTTTTTTATAGTGATTGAAAACTAGACCATATTTTTGGACATTTTAATAATTGTAAAATATAGACATGAAATAACCTGTTCTCCCTAACACAACTCCTTCACAACTCCTCAGTTTTAGCTTGAAGAATACTGATTGTATGTCTGAATGCAGATATGACTCTAGTATTGATTCTAAATACTGCAAGCCAAAGTAAGCTCTGTTACACCTATGCAATCCTTTGAATAATCTGTGTGTCTTTACAGAAATACTGCCAGGTCAAATCCTTGCACAGTCACAGACAGACAGACAGACAGACGGACAGATGGACAGACAGACAGACAGACAGACAGACAGACAGACAGACAGACAGAAACTTACACATAGGAAAATAAAAATAAACAGAGTGTGAGTTTGAAATCACGAATACGCTCCACTGGGTTTTAGTCGTCGATCCAGAAAGTCTGTCAACTTAGATAAACCAGCGATACCACAGGAGAGACACAACTCGGATTTCTTCTGGCCCGTGCACTTCAAAAAAGAGCTCCCAACTGTTTTGCAGCAGCAAATATTTGATATCTTCTTACAATGGGGACTACAACAGTGTGGGTAAAATGGGTCAAACAGTTTAGAAAAGCTTAAACTTCTAACACAACATGCATTTTGCACAAGACTACACATTTGAAATTGATTCCTGTTGTCGGGTTATTCAGTCCAGACATAGACACACCAGTGCAAATGCATTGTTCCGTACAGTAACAATTAAAAGAGGACTAGAAGGCCGTCACAGTCATGCAATGGAAGTTGATATTCATGTTAAAATGTTGTATAGTGCAAAGTGTTATTTTACAACCTTATGATTTATTGAACAAAAATATATTCAATGAACAGTATAATTTACTTTGTATAAAAACTAAAACGTAATGCTGTTTATCTGTTTATTTGTATTAAACTCAAGTCAATAGAAAAAAGAAATTAGAAACGAATAGTTGAGATTTCCAATTTGTGACACAGCTATGGAGAAGATTTAACACTGCCAGTTTTATTTCTGTAATAACAGTTAACACGTAGGGTTATGAAGAACATCCCCTTGTGTTGGTCATATTGCATGCGAACAATATTGTGCCATGTGTTGATTTGACTTCCATTTACATGAGATCTCACAAACGCAATTCAATAAAATATGTTGTAGTTGAACTAATGAATGCCAATGTGGGATTTCGTCATTAACAAAGCTATTTAGCACAACATCTACTAAACTTTCGACAAAGCCAACACGGAGTATCTGGCTGTGTGACCCACTTCAGTTGTGTAAATACGTGCGTCTTGCCACCGCACTGGTGATAAACAATTTATCAACATCCCGGGGCAGGATCTGAGTGATGATGAAGGTATGAAGACATCCCTCATGTTGGCGCAATGTTATTTAATCAAATGAATTATTAAACAGCAGAGCTCAATTATCCATTGCTGTCTCTCTGCCCCCACTGAATTTTACAACCATTTTTGTAAAATGTAAAATGCTCGTAGAGTGACAAAATAGCGTTGGATAAAATGATATTTGACATAAATGCTGAAATACGATTGCCAAAATATATATTGTTTAGTTTTAAGCTTAACCAAACGGTTATAATTAAAGGAGAAGTAAGTGATTATTTTTTTTGGTAATATACGTGTTAAATCACTCTGTATTCATACAGCTATCAGTGTGTGCAGGTCTCCCAGTCATTCAGCTTTGCAGTAATTGCCAGATAAAATCTCAAGTATCCTGCTTTTTTTTTATCCAATCAGGAGACAGAGCGCTATAAAGAGACGGGTCTCTGTGCCCGTGAACGGTGACTTGCTGCTCTCCATCGCGGCACAATCTGTCGAGGACGGCTGGTTGTTCATGTGGTGGTGACGTAGGGACGAGGGAGGGGACCGCTATCTGCAGTCACTGACAGGAAGTTAGCTAAAAAGGACCATATCACTTACTTCTGATAGTTTATTTTATCCAAGAACCATCTCAGCTATAATCTTTGATAATATGTATTTGTCCTACCACCTTGACTGGCTTGTGCTATTAGCTATACCTTGTGCATCTGCTTAGGAAAAGCATCATTTTAAATAGGCTGCACACTGCAGTACATGATGGAGGAGTGAGTCATCAGCATTAGTCCCTGCTTAACACTTTGATATCATTTTGTCAGGCGTTATCTCCTGGTGATAACGCCTGACACAAGATAACGTTTATTTCGTTTTCTTTTTCTATCTTCCAACACTCCGTTTTGTGAATCACTTTTCAGACCAGGAACAGGGCACAGGGTAACTGACTGCAGGCTTCACTACATATCTTCAAATCTACAAATTGAAATAATTTGTCTCGCGGTTCAATAGTTTTTTCAAGAGGTTGCGAGTTACAGTGTCGCTTACTAAGCCACACTCCAGAGCTCACTGGTTCAGCTTGTGGCTGCCTGGCTGGGTGGATTTTTTTTTTTTGCCAATGTTTTTCAGGCAAAGGTTTTACAGAAAACTGAGTGTTGTGTGCTGCGGGGCACTGACTATGTGAAGCTGAGGTGGGCTGAGGTGAAGTGCACTGCTAAGGTTAGATTAGTCATCCTCAGTGTCCAGCCGCGTTCAACATCGTTTCATGTATGAGCAGTGCAAATTAAACATCACACAGGAGGGTTTTCCTTTTTTTCCCCCCCACTCCATTCCATTGACTGGCCAGCCAGCTTCGGTATAGACACACACAAAGACCATGCTTAGTAGCTCAGCACTGGTGTGTGTTTGTGTGTGTGTCTGTGTGTTTTTTTATATGTATCGGAGACAGAGGGAGATTTTATAGAGCTTTTTATTGCAGGAGGGACAGTTGGGAAAGCCCTTTAGCATATAACTGGGAAATCCCGAGCAGTGGTTTGGAGGAGGGGGAATCATTTTGGTAGCGATCCTGTGCTCAATGGGTGGAGGGGTGGGACTGTGAGTGCAAACAGATTGGAGGCCTATTTGTGTGTGTGTGTGCCTTGTGGAGTAAATGTTTATTTTGTAGGTTTAATCAATTTGATTTCTGTCTAGTTGTGTATGTATGTGCGTGTGTCTGTCTGTGTGTGTGTGTGTGCATGTGCACACGCTTGTGCAAGTATGTGCGCAGCTGTGGCATGCAAAAAGAAGGCCAGGGCCCCCGAGACAAACGTGGCTGCTTACCCGCTCGGTTACCATGGTGACGGGGAGATGGGAAAGGCTCTGTCGGAATAGCCATTAAAATGGAGAGTAGCACACCACTGCATGCCTTCACACAAGCATGTACACACACACACACACACACACACACACACACACACACACGGTCAACCCAGCCACAATTACAGCTTTATAACACAATTAATGGCTGGCAATTCCCCTGGGCACATGTGTGCGTGTGTGTGTTCGTATAACATTGGGACAATATTTAAATTGATCAAATTTAAATGACAATATCTTTAATTAGATTAGATTAGATTAATACGCCTAAATCTTTTCAGATGCTTACTGTCATTGATCCAGACAACCTCAAGTTCAAATAAGTTTGTGGGACATTCAGGTCTCATGGTAGCTTAGGACTTGAAGGTTAGAATCATCAACCAAAGTTTAGTGCCTTCATGCTGCCCAGTATAAGCTAACATGCACTTTGTGTTATCGTGCTGATTTACAATGATGGAATTGTGTGTTTGACAGCAGAGAACTGTTTCTGTGCAGGAATCCTTTTAGGCATGAATACATTTGTGTGTGTGTGTGTGTGTGCTTGTAGCCCTGGCAAGGGTAATCAGGCCGCACACCCCCCATAAAGAAAGGTTAAACTAAATGTTACAGAAAACCGCAGGGGTAAATGCTTCAATCCCAGCTGACTTGTATGTTTGCTCTGTTCATAAAAAAAGGAAAGACAGATTTTGTGATTTGCAAATGCAGGCTAAGGCTGGTGTTGTTGGACACAACGTTTGGGAGTTTTTGTACGAGTGGTTGCTACGGATGTATGTGTATGTAAATGTGTTTCTCTCTCAGTGTCTGTGTGGGTTCAGGCCAGACCTGTGTGTTTGACCTAATAAATTCATTAAGTTGCCCAAGGCCACAGCTACACAAATAGGGTTTCATAACACTGCTGCTTTGCTGCCTGCCTAATCCTTTTCTTCATAAATGTCTGGATCCCCCCCTGCCTTCCTTTCTTGTTTTCTTTCATCCTCTTTTCTTCTCTTCTGAGATTGTCTTTCCTTAAATTAGGCCGCAGCTCCCACTCCCTCTCTCTCTGGATGTCATACATTCTCACTGGCAAGAAAAACAATGTCTTTGTTTTTCTGCCTCCCTTTACTAAACACAATCTCTTATTTTAAGCCTTAATATTGTATATCCATTGTTACTTATTGGTACACCTTTTTCACCAGTATGTGTCTAATTATATAAGACCGCAAAATGCTTTCATGTCAATTGTCTGCATTGGAAACAAAAGCATGTCTCACCAAAAGCTCATTAAATAAGCTGCGCTCCTCTTCACCATCAGGACAACCCCCCCAAAATCATTATGAGTTCATTTATCATTGTCTTGAAGAACACTGCACTGTACTGGCCTTATGCATTGCAGATGTATAATGCAGTTAAGTATGAATGGCCTACATGTGCAGGCATCATCTAATGCAGTTGTCACTATATTACACTATTGATAGAGCATAATGGAGTAGTAAGAGGTTGCTTCATCAGTCAGTAGTCTGTACATTTCTATATAAGTAAGTGTCATGTTCAAATAAAGCAGTATCTTTTTTGATTTCGTCCATCTACTTCATTTTCAGTTGCCTCCTGTCTGTTCAGTATAACAGAAAGTTTCCTGTAAAGTAAGGTTTATAATAGTCTCTTAACACTATCATTTCAAGTACAGCTGTCTATGGCTGTTATGGGAAAAGTGGACGAACAACAAGGCTGTAATTACCGTATCGTACAGCAAGCATATTCAAGAATTCGCCGGAACAAACGGATTTTGTGTAGAGAAAAATGTGGCCGAACTTAATGAGCTTGAGCTGCAGGTTTATTTGTTTTATGGTGTAATGTCACATTTTGGGAACTAGCCCTAAATAAGAAGGATATTTTTTTTTGTATTTAAAAAGAAGATAAGTGTCAGATCAGTTTGTGTTAAAATCACTCCAATGAAGTCTGACACAAACAAAGGGACAATGTCACAGTGAAATGGCAACATTGCAGATGCAACATGCGCGCTGTGGGCGGTCGGGCCGAGTCATGCCAGTTTATGAATAAGACTGTGTGAACGCTCGGAGGATGCTGAACAAAGCAGAGAAGGCAGCGGGATGTCACATTTATCTTCAAGCACAATCACATTCACAATAAAAGGAGACTGCTTTCAGACTGCAGCCCCCCCTGTGGTGACTAGCGACTCTATTTTTGATTGGCAGGAGGGGAGCATCTAGGTATGTCGCCACGGCTATCGGGTTCACCTCCAATCATAGCAAGGAGGACCTTTTACAGGTTGTAATCAAATCAACCATCAAAAATGACAGCCATGTAGAATTCTGCAAAGGCAAATAAAACCCTTATTAGACCTATCAAATGGTTACCTATAAAGGTTTAATATTGTTTTTATTTGATAACACATTATTTATCTTGCTGCAATGTTTAATCTATCTATCTATCTATCTATCTATCTATCTATCTATCTATCTATCTATCTATCTATCTATCTATCTATCTATCTATCTATCTATCTATCTATCTATCTATCTATCTATCTATCTATCTATCTATCTATCTATCTATCTATCTATCTATCTATCAACTTGTGATCCTGAACCCAAGTCCAATTTCTACCAAACTATGCGCCGAAACCAGTTTCAGCATCATTTTTAATATACTGTATGCCTTGCAAATGGTTGAATGAATCAATTAAATATTCAAGTTGTTCACTGGGTTTTGCAAGAGACGCTGAGTCACAACGCTGTCCATTGTTTTGCTGATGGGTTTTTCTATCATGTCTTTCCAGCCTATACTTGAACAGATGTAGTCCTTTCTCTTCACCGGCGTACAGTCCTCGCGAGTCATTTGAACTTGCATCAACAGAACGGCGATGTCAAGCCGTGCATATTATTATGTTACACGCCTTTCACATTGTGGCAATGCAATCACTCAATGTAGTGTTGACATTTATAATGCCAGCAGCGTCCGCTTCGAAGTGTTTGCATGATTTAAAACAAATTATTTACTGCCCCAATCAAACACGATTGGTCATAACAGTTCACTGCATTTATGATGACAACATTTGTGTTATAGGGAGACACCGGTGACCTTTGCGGGCTGGATCAGTGTCAGGGCCCAATGTTAATATAGGATGAAAAGATTTATGCTATTCTGACCATTTTTGCTCCATTCTCTTGTCTTATAATAATGCACAGGACGGGTGGCCATTTTTATTTTTTGCATCACATTTGCGCTCGGCTGCGGGTTTTTTTCTTCCGGCCCGTGAGACCGTGTTAGGGGAGGGGAGGTGACAAACCGCGAGCGGAAGAGGACGGGAAGAAAAGGTTGTCGACGTTTAAAGAGGGAGGAGAGGAGGAAACAAAGGATTGTACGCTGTATTATTTAGTTCCTGCAGATGTAAGGCTACATTATTTATCCTCATAGGGCAGCACATTTTCTTCTCCGGACGGATACAAATTTATCTCTTGTTTTTTTTTCGATTGCCCTGTGTGGGTCTTCTTGCCCATCGCGTGCACTCACGATGCACAATTTAATTAAACCAAGTCCACAAAACATAAAGTATTCGGGTATTTGGGATATATTCACATTCTTGTTTTTCCTCTTTTTGACACTTCAGTGCCCTGAGCAAACTCCATTACTAATGTGTTCTCTTCTCTGTGTCCCCAGTGTGTGTGTGTGCGTGCGTGTGTGCCTGTGCGTGCGTGTGTGTGTGTGTGTGTGTGTGTGTGTGTGAGAGTTGAGTCACCGTGCTTCCATGAGCTCTCGGCTGTCTCAGTCTCTTAATGGAGATGAATGTTGCCTCCTCCACCTTACAACGCTGATTTAATCACACAAATAAGCAGCCCAACTCACTTTTGAGTGTGTGTACACAGTGTGTGTGTGTGTGTGTGTGTGTGTGTGTGTGTGTGTGTGCTTGTGTGCATGCATGTGATCCTCGTCATTTAGGTCAGACCGTAAGGTACAGAGTTTCTGTGACAGCACCCTGAAGCCTGAGTATGAAATTGCACTTAAGTGTGTGACAGTTTGTGTACTTATACCATATTTGTGTCTGACAAAAGGTGTGTGTAGATGTGTATCCTTAAAGGACAGTTTCCTCACAAGGTGGGACTACCTATTTTTAGATCCTACAGCAGGTTTTGTTTCACAGACGAGATTAGAACTATGATGAACTTGCCTCAGGGTTAGGAGCAGGATGTGAGTTTATTAAAAAAAGAGAAGGTTACTGCAGGTTTGGGATTTGTTTGTGTTTTAAATGAAGATATAAATGATTGAGTGCCCTAATGGCGCTTTACAGTTAAAGGGCAGTGCATTCTGGCAAAAGAAGTTCCTCAATAAAGTTTTTTGTTTGTGTGTGTCAATTAGCGTCTCCCTGTCACTCAATGTGTGTGTAGCTTAGGCATTGCCATGGCAACTATCTAATTAAAACCCCTCTCATCCATAACATCATAACCCCACCATTCATTCATGCTTCCCAGGCTTCTCAGAGAACATCTGTTCCCATTCAGTGCTAATTGTTTCACTTCAAGAAGTGACGCCTGTTCCTCTCCACTGCTCAGAAACATTGGTGTCTTTCAGTGGGGTTCACATCTGCAGTAAGAAAACCGCATTGAGTGGACTTTTTCAGTATTTCGGGAGTAATCTTTTACTTTTAATATTAAGGTTACTTGTTTGTGAGGGGGAGGGAAGAAGGTAATAATCCAGTCATTAAGGGAAGCATATAGGCATATGTTTGCATCAATGGCTTTGAGGCTGCAGCATCCTCATTTAGAAGAATCTGAAATCTGGGCCAGTCCATTTTGTCAAGCTGTGCAGACGCCCAATAAGGAAAGGCGCCTTGGAGGCTCCTGTTTTCTGTTTCTTTTCAGTGTTTTTTTTCTTCTTCTTCTTCTAAATTTGCAATTAAAAGCATTTGGCATCAGCGCTTAAAGCTGACATTCACTGTGCAAAATGGGCCTTTCTTTTATGTCTTTTTTTAAAGGAAAGTGGAAGTTCCTGTCGCACTTTTGTTAAGCAATTAACAGCCAACAACACAAACAATATACAATATAGACTGGATATCAAATACGTCACACAGTTGGATGTAGTTCAAGGGCAAAAACCCGGACGGTTAAAGGGACAGATTTCATAGCGTTCTGCCTCCATACTCTAACATCGTTGAAAAGTTAAATGCACGAGAACCCAGCAAACTTTTCGTGTGATTCCACTTGTTTTTTGTGTTGCAGGAAATGAGTGCAATTTGCAAATTGTGTCTGTCTTGTAATGGATATAGCGGTATAGACAGAGGTACTAGGGAGACGCTGAGAAAAATGGCAACGTGTCTTATTTTCCGGAACATGGAGGAAAGAAACTGACAAATGAAGACAGAAAAACACAGGGCAACAACAACAACAACAACAACAACAACAACAGAGAGCATTCTCCGGCTGTGTGTTCACGATCAAACGCATAAACACAGAATGAAGCAAGCAAGGACAATACAGACAAATATACCAACGGAATGGCTGAGATGATTTATGATGCTGATGCAGATGAAAAGCTCCGGCTCCCTGCGCAGCACAGGGCTTTTGTCTTGACTCACTAATCCCCCCTTTGCACCCCCTTTCCCCTCTCTTCCTTAAGCCCCTCATCCAGCCCCAAACGTAAACCAAGTCTGGGTTTTTTCCCCCCCAATCAACCCCCTCTTACTTTCAACACACATATCCCCTCTTCTTCTTCTTCTTCTTCTTCTTCTTCTTCTTCTTCTTCTTCTTCTTCTTCTTCTTCTTCTTCTTCTACGCTTTTAAATATGCACCTGATTCTGCCCTGGTATTCTCCCTATTTGACCTCCTTCCTCTGCGATTTGTTCACAGCCCATTTCAAACATCAGCCCTCTACCCTATTGCCCCGAATTGCACATATGTCCTGCCCTCTGCACCAGCCGTGACCCCCACAATCCCCCCCCTCCCCTCCTCTCCACTCTCTCTCCTTGATCCCGTTAAAGCCTCCTGTCAGCATTAGTGTCGGTTCACACAGCGATACTACGCCTCGTATTAAGCCTTACAGCCGAGATGTGTGTGTGGGTACAGCAGTTGGAGGCTGTGACAGAGTCTAGGTCAACACCAGCATCTGTCCAGCAAGGCCAATTTATAGGGAGGGGGGGGGGGTCTGCCTTTTTACCGTTAGACATGCTGTTTCCCACTTTTTTCAGCCTTTATGATATGCTAAGCTAACCTGGGTACAGCTTCATATGGGACATACAGGAGGGTAGTATCAGTCTTCCCATCCACAAAAAGAGCAAATTTGCCAAATCGTTGAAGCATTTCCTTATTTTCCAAACCAACACCACTTTCTTCATAATTCCTCCATTTCTTGCTTACTTCTTCATGCCCCATCTTTCTTTACTTTCAGTCATCCTGTTCTCGTTCCTCCTTTTACATGTACATTTAGCAAACACTTTTATCCAAAGCCACTTGCAACTGGAGGCACGTTTCAATTAGCATCAAGGGTCTTGCCTAAGGACCCTCACTAGTCCTGAATTGGAATGGGATTCTGGTTTTCCATGTCAAAGTCAGTGGTGTTACCCTTACTGAGCTATCCTGCTGCCTTGATCTTGCTCCAAACTTCTATCTCAGTCCAGTCTCCTATTGGCTCTCTTTTATTCAAGGTACTGTCACATGTCTTCATAGATCATACCTCAAACATAATGTTCTTTCCTTCTCCACAACCACCAACACTGTCTTCCTCTATATTGTCATTTAAGCCCTTTTTCCTCTTCCTCTTCTGTATCCCTTCTGACGTCCTAGCTCTTCCCTGCCACATTCTATAGCTCCCCTCTCCTTTACATCCCTCTCTTTTGTCACGGCCCGTCCCTCCACTGAATGTGCTTTTCTCTTCAAGGAGCTGAGCGTTCCCACCCTGGCATCAGTTTGTTGGTTGCCACGACAACCCCCCCGAGCCAAGTTATTTATAGCATCCCATCAGCAGGACTCCCACACCACACAGTCTGTGTGTGGACGGGGTTTGAATTATTTTTTTTATAGACATTTTAATTATTCAAATCTCAGTTGGGGCGACATGAGAAATCACATTG
>NC_137222.1:16325422-16420422 GCF_949987685.1 Ammodytes marinus
TTATAACTTGTGCTGACTGCGCACATGCTTGATTTTACAGTTCTATCCGTTTTTCCTGCACAGTTTAGTTAATGTGACTGAAGGCCACAGATGAGAGACGAGGGGTTGGAGAAGGGAAAGAGAAGTGGGCCGAAAAAGCAGAGGATTGGAAGAGGGGGGAAGCAGGAGCGCCAGAAGTGTAATGTAGCGTGCTCCCTGAATCTAGATCACTGAGCACACTAGTGTTTCTTCAGTAATTTTTTCCTTGTCGCAGAGATGGGCAGCCCGGGTTCACTTGGATGTGTGAATGTCCTGGATTTTGGCAGCAGTGCACTCACAGTCCTCCTACTAATGCTACAACTAGCCACGGTCATGACTGCAGGATTTAGTCTTTCTTCAGAGACAAGAAATATTATGCAATAAGAGAGAGCAACAGTGGGATGAAGAAAATGGGGGGTGGAGGCGACACTTGGCTGGTTTCACTTGGAGTGGGCCTTAAATCCTTGAGTGTGTGAGGCCAGACTATGTGGTTCAATGATCCAAATGCATTGTACATTTAAAATGTATTGTGGGTTGATTGATTAGCACATTATGTGGTGCAATTTTATACACATCTGATACTTATAACTGTATTGATTCTTCTTGGAATAGATTCAATAAGGTGTCGTAAACATTCCCTAAAAGATTTTGGTCCGTATTGACATGATAGCATCACACAGTTGATGAAGATTTTTAAGCTGCACATCCATGATGCATGTCTACTATTCCAACATATTACAAAGTGACTCTATTGGGTTGCGATCTGGTGAGTGTTGAGGCCATTTGAATTCAGTGAACTCTTTGTCTGTTCTTGGCAATTTTACACAACTGTAATTTTGGACTTTGATGTGTAAATCTAATTATTCAGAATGTAGTGCTGCACTATCATTGTGAAAACACGATAGAAAACATGTTTTGCAAATACAATGTCAAACATTTACTGGCCTATACTGAAATGATTCTGTAATTGTTTTTATGTTGTATGGTATAAGCTATTTGAAGGAGTGCACCTCAGTGAATAGTTTATGCATGCACCCTCTCTGGGACCAACATATGAGTTCCTATAGGACCATAGGCTGGCTGGCTGGAGAGAACATGAAGGGCTAGACGTGCTTGTAACACAAGGTCCCTACACAGTACGCTCCACTGGCCCCGAGTAGCCTATACGCGTCTTGTCCCCGCCCCCCAGAAGAAGCACAGCATCCATGCTCACGCGCTCGCTCGCACGCTGCGTGATCCCCATCACAAACCGAGAGCGGCGGCTCCGCCACACCGATGGAGTAGTAGTAGTAGTGGGAGTGCTCACGGCTTCCGTTCGCCCTTTTTCCTCCACATTTTTTCTTTTAATGGATTCGCCTTTTCTCTGGAATATTGCTCCTTCATCCCATCGCGGTAAGTGTGTGTGTGTGTGTGTGTTGGTGTGTGTGTTTGCCGTGGGGGGAGAAATCAGGACTGTGCCAGCAGCTATTGTCTTGTTGCTGAGGCAAGTTCGGACCCGAATCAAGTCGCAATACGCTTAAGTCTGGTCCGACAATTAACGAATCAAAGCCGGGGAATGTAAACGGGTGCGTTATCCAGTGAGGAACATGGTTGTAGAATAGTGTTTTAATGATCGTGCACAAATCGATATCGGTATTTCAGACAAGACACCTGTCTCTCTAGCCTACTAGCAACAGTGACCACCCTCCAGCGCTTTATTCACGCCCCTACTTCACATAGGACATCGTGCACACATGCTATCTTGTGTCTAAATAATGCCCTACGTTTATAAATACTGGCAAACGACGAACACAATCTGTTCAAAACGTTTCGCTCCCGTTGCCGTGCAAAATGTGTCTTCTGTCCAGTAAGACGAATTTGGCCCCTCTCCCCGCCCCCCCTCTAACAAAATCCCAGCACCAGAGGGTGGATATTCCTCCTAAACAAGCCCCCTTAGACGTGCACTGAGAGACTGAAACCCAATTAAGATGCCTTGTTGTTGATGAGCGGGTTTGAGCGATTTAGGGTAACCTTGAGATGCATCCAGACTGAGCAGCATGCATGTGTGTGTGTGTGTGTGTGTCACCATCCTCCCCTCATTGCCTCTCCTGTCATCATATTCACTAAACGGTGCTGGGGGGGTTGTGCATGCATGCAGCCTTGGAGATGACAAAATAGGCCAACCTCTTCTTCTATTAAGGCTCATGAGGAAAATACCAAACACAATAGGGATTACAATCATATTAATAACTGATGTATAGGTAGGGCTTCTTCATGTTAACCTTCATATGCATACACATGCATTCTGCTAAGCCTATGTGGTATAAGGTCACACATGCATCAAGACTGTGTTTTTTAAGCTGCAAATGCGACCAAATAATATAACCATAAAGATAAATCTGGGTTGATGCTCAGTCGAGGGGCATTGCAGTTGAGCTCAGTAGACCTGCAAACAAATGGTTACTGGACCCTAAATGAAGCAGAAGATATCAATGTTGCCCCTATCTATCACAAGAGTACTGCTTATTTCTACCACCGTCTCCTGCTCTCTTATTAGTGACCAGTGTGCCTGCTTACCGCTCACAGCGACATGAATGTAATTGCTCTGGCTGCTCTCAGCTCGCTTCTGTGCAAATAAGATAGTATCACCCGCCCATAAGAGGCACACATTTCTACATGCTATTTGTAGCTTGTAGGGAGTTTGTGTGTTTTTGCTGTGGGTGGTTCTTTCTGACAGGTATACTTGTGCTCGTGCCTGTAGTAGACTATAGCAGAGCAATGCACATGGTTTTATTCATGCAGACAGATGGCAGGTGGCTGGGCATCAGGTGAGCCTTTTCCTTGGCTGTCAGAAGGGCCAGCCGAATGCAAGATACCTCCTGGCATAGACCCACCCTGCCCTTTCCACTCAATGGCTCAAGTGTGTGTGTTGTAGGTTTGAGTGTGTGTGCTTGTCTGCTCTTCCTAGATAAGTTATGTCACCTTTGACCAATCGGATAACAAAATAGGTTGACATCATCCTATCAGCCAATGACGTACTTTAGTGACTGTAGTGGCCTGTGACATCATCGGCAGTGTCAGTTACTATAACGTTGGGTTTCAGTTTCTAATTACTATTCTCTCATTTAACTAATCACACTAGTTATTGTTGACACAATCTGTAATGGTAATGTACATCTATCCATAACATTGGGGATACATATCTAATTTTGAAACCGGATTTCAATTTAGTTACATTGTTATAACCAAAATATGTCGGTTATGGTCATGTTTTAGTAAGACAAATGATTTGGTTGGGTTTGACAACAACAAAACAATTTATGTTCAAGTGTCTGAACATTTACAATACTTATGTGTAATGGATACAATTGGATAATAGTTGTTTAGAATTGTGGTAAAACACATTGTAGGTCGACCACAGTCAAAATCTTTGGTGTTAACTGGCTCCACATTTGCATGTTAATTTCTTATCATCATTTGGTTTAGTTTGGTCATTACCCCTTCATTTCTGTCCCTGAGAAACCATCAATGAATATTTTATGTCGTTTCTGTTTTCAAAATGGACCGTTTTTGGCCATATTTGTGCCTTCTGTGCGGTGTAGGCTCTGCCGCACATATCCTGTAGCCCTGCAAGCCCATGCAGCTTTAAGTTTAAGAATAAAGCTGCACTCGACAACACTTTTATAGCCAAATATGCTTGCCTTATCATCCTAAATCTCGCTGTGAAGGACAAGGAGAGGGTTGCCTTGCCTGCAACTGAGTGGAGCGTCCCACCAGAATTTGTCAGAATGAAATTTGGCTCCAGTGTATGATTACCTCTTTGCATCGCGAGTGATAAATCAAAACACAGTGGAGTGAATTGTAACATGCCCTCTCAGCGGCAGTAAGTGAGTGCTTAGGGAAACTGGATACACATCATGCGCATATTATTCCCTGGCTCTTTAGAATAAAAGGTTATTTTCTCTTGGAGGATCAATAAACACGCACAGCTGTTACAGTGCACTTAACACCCGAGAAGAAAAAAAATCACACTAACCATGGTGCTGTTTTGAAATTACATTAATAAGGGAGATTCACCAGACAGCAGACGGACATATAGCTGTGAAGCTGCAGGAAGAACTGACCTCTGAACTCGCGTCTGATATGGAACGCCTCCCATACTCCCACACCAGAGTCTGCTTATTGATCAAGTACACACACACACACACACACACACACACACACACACACACACACACACACCCTCTCCTTGGTTCACTGATAGCAGATATTTGATTACCACTAGATGCTGGGGGGAGTGGTATTAGAGCAGTGGGGGTGTCCTGATTGAGCAATAGATCTGTCACTCTGACGTCTCATGGGAATTATTGGCCCTGAGGTAACATAAGACCTGCCCTCGGAGGTTTGGGCGGCCCTCCCTTTATCTGTAAATAGGATGATAAAACTATACAGGTGATGTGGAACAGGGAGAATATGGAACAATAGAGTCATCTCCATTTTTTGAATAGAATATTAAGTAGCAGCTAATGTGGCTAAGCATCTATATTTACAAGGATGCTTGATTAACACGAGGTGGAACCGCAATGCTGTTGGCTCAGATGCATAAATACACCCAGTATTCGCAGCATGCCAGAATGCAGTGACGGCTGCTCAGCCCAGAAGTGGGTATCTAATTAGTCAGAATGGAAATGGGAGCTAATGGGGAAATACTTGAAATTATTACAGCTACCTATCCCTGCTGGCTTAGAGCCCTAGTCGTGTTTTTTTAAGTATCCATGGTAACTGACCATTAAGACATTTGAGCTTTTAAAGCTTTTCGTACCAAAAAAGTATAGTGGTTTGATATCAAGCCAACGCCACTGAAACTCTGATGAGTCCAGATTGTCAGCATCTGACAGAACAGGACCAAAGAACTTGCAGCTAAAACAATTATATATGAATAAATAAACATTCACTTGATGTGTCTAGAAAAGTACACCTCATCATCTTAGTGTTATCATTCTGTTGGTGTTTGCATAGTCTTCATTTAAAATGGCAAGGATGGCAAGTGTCAATTTCACAGCGTTGTTTTTTTTGATGATTCATTGGTGTGTGAACTGGTCTTTGTATCTTCTAGAGGCATACAGTGAAATGAGCAGGCTAAGCTAAAACAAATACAAAACTCCCACATTTCTATGAGCGGCTAAAAGTGTTGCTGTATTAGTAATACGTTCTTCCTTTCGGTGTGTCAGAGAAGTGAGCGTTTTCTAAGATATATTCTCAAAGTAATCAAACCTTCTTCACATGAGAATTGGATCCCTGTCATCGAATTTAGAAAGCTACCTGACAAGTTACTGTTTCACTGTTGTTGTTTACAGCAGCGAGGCCAACAGTTTAGTTAACGTATATTAGTCAGACATTGTGTTCCAGGTGCCTGCAAAATAATTTTGTTTTAAATTATGATAACATATTTATTCAATAGGCCTACAATGTAGAGACAATATGGTTTGTAAACTAACTTCAAGCTCTGCAAATGTAAACAAATCCCCCTACCCAGAGACTGTGTTTAAAAGGCCTCCTGTCACTTTAAGACGCCATGACAGTGAGCGGAAAACTACTGGCCAGCAGGGCGCGCTCGGACATGTCTCGTGACTCTGCTCGAGGAATCAGACGGAGAAGACTGACTTGCGCTCGGCACGGCCGCCACTAGCTCACCAAGAACTATTTAGTTTAAGGCTTAAATGCACAGTTTAGTATTAACCAGCTTGTTCTGTTGGGATTTGTGCGTGCATGAAGCTGTAAGTTATTTCCCCTTGTTTCAGTGTTGACTTTGTCATAGTTATGAAAGTGAAAGCTAAGAGAATGTTAGCAAGATGGCTGTTGTTAATTATGCATATCATAAGATATCTGCACTGTCTATAGATGACCATTATGTTATTAATGTTAAGTTGCAAGTAAGCTATATTTGAGTTGATTGTACAGAATTACAGTATCTCATTATGGATATGTTATCTTCTGTTTATATTTACAGAAACCACAAATTACCATACGAACTAGATCACAAGTTCACCGGTGTTAATGTATCACCACGTGCTTCAATAAACCCCTTAAACCGTCCATCATCTGGAACCCCCTTTATTGCCACCACCAGAGTTCTGACCGGACTCTCTGCAGGGATTTGAGATATCCTACTAGCAAACTATTATCTATTTTTTAGACTGCATAGTGCACCTTTTTAAAAATGCATTTAAATTAAAAAGAAATATATATAAATAATAGCAAGGGTGATGAGAACCTGCACTGGCTAATTATGTAAGAATATTGAGAACTCTGAGAAGGGAAAGACTTCTCCAGCGTGATCAGGCGGACGATGCTGGGATAGTTCTGATTGCTGTCACTGCAAAGTAAAATAGCTCAACACTCAGACATCAAGAGCTTGTTTGATCTAAATATAAATCTGGAGATTGTTAAAGGCAGCATGAGAAAAAAAACTTGCACGGCATCAATTAGAATTCATCACACTCAGTGAAAACCCAAGCATGCATGCACGCACGTACGCACACACACACACACACACACACACACACACACACACACACACACACACACACACACACACACACACACACACACACACACACACACACACACACACACACGTACAGAAGCCTCAGAGGACTCATGGAAATGCATTTTTTCAAACTATAAACATTTGCATTCATACATATGGAAATTTACCTGAGGCATTTGCAACTGTTTGTTAACGGCATTTGTTGGGATGTAAAGCCAAAACAACTGTTCCTGCTGGATTAAATTCACTGCATGATCTAAAGTGTTGACTTTAAATATATGGAATTTAATTTGGAAGAAATGCAATATAATAAGATGTAATATAGCCTTAGGACCCCTCCATGAACAATCAATAAGTCAATACAATTAGATTGTATTGAGATGGAAGCAAGAACCAAAAGCAAATGGAAAGGCATTGACCTTATTAAGATGACATGGCACTGCGCTTATTACTTTTCTAGAGACTTTCTAGGGATAAAGAAGTGGTGCATAATGAAATGTGAGATATGACATTGAGACAGAAGTGACCAAGGCTATGGACATGAGCTTAAATGAGCTTCGGAGACAACCACCAATTTGCTTGATCAGGAAAAAGACATGAGGGTGAAACTCAGGCCAGGGGCTGAGGCAAACCGTTGATATATGGGAATACAGAAAAGCGTTCTACTTTAGAGACCATAGGCCTACGCCCTACGTGGTAGATGTGGCTGGTTAGTATCTGAAGAAATAGCAATATGACAATTTGTTCTCAAATCTGCACTGCTGCTTCTTCATATCCGGCTTCTCTTTCTCACATACTGTAAAGTCTCTCTCTGGGGATTTGTATTTTTTCTTAGTGTGAGAAGTTTTTGATCCCAAAAAAGGGTATTCCTGATCTTCATTCTGTTTCTGTTCACATCGGAACTTGTTTCTTTTTATGGCGTTCTCATGTCCTACACTGTCATTGCCAGATGATGTGCAAAGCAAGGACAAAAAAAAACAGTGATTCCCATTCCCATTAAATCCCGATGATAGATTGTTGATGCTAATTAATTTGTGTATCAGAGTTGGTACAAAGACAGCACAACTTAATTGACATTTTTTGCAGTGCTATGTCATGAATTAAACACTCATCTTCATCTCGGTTAGACACACAGTTTCCATCATGTATGCTTTCAAAAATAGGGTTCTGTGGAGAGCGTCTCAAGAGTACTCCATTGATTTAGTATTGCTCTCCAATATCAGTGCGGCACTCTCAATTGATAGTCTAAATCAAAACAGCAGAGCCAGACATATCCTGTGCGTTCCAATAACTGACTAACATGCTATTACACCAGAAGATTTAGGATGTCCCAGTACATGCATGCCCAATTAAGTATGCTTTAAATAACCAGATGCCCTACTACATCCGGTACGATGTTACAACACATTGACTGATCCGCTGAGAGAGAACAACCAGCTCTGGTCAATGAGCAAGAGGGTCAAAAGTTTAAGGCACAATGTAAGGATTAGATAGTACGTCCCAGTTGTATGCATACTGCACAGAGCACACAAACTACATACTGGCAGCTGCAGTATGTAGTATAGTACTGAGAAAAAGTATGCAATTAGAAATGCAGAGACTTATTCCTTGACTAAACATGGTGACAACATTACCCACAATGCAACTAGCAAACAAGAGTTCAGTCAAAAATGTAGGTTTGTTTTGCTAAGGATGAACAATATGTGACATACAAGAGACGGTATGCTGCATCCATGTGACAGAAGTCCAACGCTCAATCGGTGGTGCACACTTTCAGCAGCAAGTGAGATAGATTAACTTGCTCTTTGGAAATGATCTCTCAGCAGGTCCCCACACCCTAAACACTGGCCGTTAATTTTGTTTTGTTGGAATGCGCGACCAATTCAAGGGCTTGAACCTGGGTCTTTGTGGGAATGAATGAGCGCTTTGCTACTGCACATCTGAGTGTCAGTGCAGTGAGCCAATGAGATTTGAGATCTAATGCTGACAGAGTTGTCAAATATCCTCAATTAGAGTTCAGAGTCAATCCTGTAAAAATCAATTAAAGTATGTCCTGGGTTTGTTCAATCATAATTCACGTAGAGTAATGAGGTTTCCTGTAGTCAACAGTATGTCTCGGGGCACTTTTTAATTGGGCCTTTATAACATTTTAGTCACTCACTTTGTTTATTCATTGCATTTCATTATTATGTTGTCACAGTCAAAATCATTGATATTGGATATCCCCACTAAATATAGGCTCCAATATGAGCATCATCAGTTTGAAAATGAAAGAAACACTTAAGGTCTTTAGAATCCACACAGTGTATGTTAAACCCTAATTATAACTTTCCATACATGTGCAAAATGGTAGGTGTGATATGTGGGGGCGCCAACACCTGAGGCTGCCAGTAAGAAGAAAGAAAAAACACTTTTTAAAAATACTCTCCCTGTAACTCCTGCTGCAAAGGGCGAGCAGCAAGTCCCAAAAGACCCAGCAAAAGTTCTTCTCCCTCAAATGAACCACCTTCAACATGACTCAGGTCTCCTTGACTTCACTGTATCTTCTGTTCCTCCTCTGTCTGTTTTTCTCTTGTCTTTCTGTGTTTCTCACCATACCATTCCTTTCGCCCTGTCCGCTGATTCACTGTCCTGTCTGATGTTTTAGGTCTGAGGAGAGATACTGTAGGATGGATGACAATGTTATTTTATGTCTAACACAGTGCTATGTGTGTGTGCATGATATAGTTAGTTTGTCAAAGCCTGACACAGTTAGGGATGATATTCTTCTTAACGGTGGATACATGGAAGATCGAAGAAGAGTCCTCTCACGTTAAAGAAGAATTGTGCAAAAACCCTTCTTCTTATTGTTTTCTACAGTCTATGGAAAGAACAGATTGATTTCCAACAAAACCACTTTTGAGAAAGCCACAAGGGGAGTATGAAACCGAATATTTATAGCAACAAAGATGCTCAGTTGGCAAGAGTGGTAGCCATGGGACAGCTCTTTGTTTGTGAGAGGGAACAGCAGCTGCTGAATTCAAAATAAATTGTATGTACCCTGCTGGCCATAAACTTTTTCCTCAGTCATGATTTCTATCACGGTTTTATAATAAATATATAAAAAAAACTAACCAGGTGGTGGAAGCAGGAGAATTTGATCACCTTCCAAAAATCCTGATGATTTTTCTGAAGTCCAATAGAAAGAGGTTCAACAGTGAAGGGTAGCTTTGGATACCGACTGGCATGCTGAGTTGGCATTTTTCCAAGCAACACATGCCTCGACTTTCCTGCAAAAAGAGCTCCTAAATAGCCTCATTTAGGGTCCTCTAACTTTCTTTAAAACAAACAGAAGTAATAATTGAAATCAGGGACAATATTGTGATATTTATCTGGGATTAAACATCCATTGAGAGCACTATGTACAATCCAGTCACAATGACTGTCATTACTGAGCGTTCTGTCTTTTTTGAAGAATCTAAAGTTGGAAGCACGCTTATTTGCTTCTGGCACTGATTTAGATGTTTAGAAGATTTAAGTCACTCTCATGGCTTCTGTATATGAACCTAACAACACCTCTAAGGGCCCGTGTCCACCTAACGCCTTTTTCCGACCGCAAGCACCTTTTTTCAATTGATTCTGAGAAGCGGCCGCCTCTGCAAAAGGCGGCCGCTCGGAGAAAAGGCGCAGCGCCCGGCGTTTTTTTTCCGAGCGTTTTTGCCTTTTTGTGCGTGAGTACCCACCACTGCTTTTTTCACCTGGCCAATCAGGTAGTAGATCGTCAGGACTCGTCGCCTTGGCAACCAAGAAGACGGAAGAGAAACCACTTTTTCCGTCTCTGTTTACCCAAAGCTGTACAAAAATAGTGACTTAAAATGACCACAACAGAGGGAGGAGAGCCTGTTTGTGGGAGCAGAATAGGCGGACACTTGAATCGCTGTATTTTTATCTCCTACGAATCGTTTCATGCGCACACATCAGCCTACAACTTTCTCCGTGTGTTTGCAGGAGCCGCGATAACTCCTCATCCGAACAGAGGATGGTGGAAAGTACTCTCCGTTTCATAAGACTACTCATATTAAAATGTAACGATTTTAAATAGAAAACAGCAAGCCTAAACAGTTAAACCAGTGTTGATCATAGGTCTGACAGTGACAGATGATGATCAGCTTTTTCTCTCCCCCGCTCACAGCGTTCTCTCTCCCAGCGCATAAACGCTTGAAAAAAGCGCCCGAAAAAAACGCTCAGTAGACACACTCCTGACCGCACAGCCAGTGTTTAACGCTGGAAAAAGGCGTTAGGTGGACACGGGCCCTAATGCTTGTATACTAATTTTCTGGACAAACTACAGTGTGTTTATTTAGGAGAGGAAGCTCCTTCTGTCTCTGGTTGCCTGACAACTTTACAGTAACAACAAAACTCCTAATAAATGCGATTTAAAATATTATTTAAAACGCTTTAAATTTGTAAACATCTTTTTGGACAGAGCCATGCTTAATTCTTACCCTAAAGCTGAAAGGGTGATATCTTTCTAGCATCTTACTTTAGCAAGGGAATAACTATATTTTCCAAAATGTTAAACTGTTCCTGCAAGGTGACCTTGAAGCTTTATCTGCCAATGTTTTAAGATATGTTTTGTCTTGCTTATCTCTTTAGTTTTCTCTGGGTTTGCAATTTCTTTCATAGATAAACTGTCTGAAGTGTGAGTGTCCATAGCCCACCTCAAGGTGACACATTGCTTGGAATGTCCATCCATCAAACCAGAAAATGTTCCATTTACGGACATTTGAAACCAGGGAAGCAGAAGATTCTCACATTTGACAAGCGGAAATCAGCCACTGGGTGGTTCTAAGCTCCTCCGTTTAAGGGGAAGAGGCCACACCGCTACACCACCAACATGCTGGCAGTGATAACGGAAAGTAATATTTCATTTTCACATGTCGAGCGTGTGACTTCCAGCTCTACCACCAGCTCTGTCATTGTGACAGTTTAGTCACATTCAGAGAGTCAGGCGGAACAGCTCGACTGGGGAGCAGGAGATGGTCAATCAGTTGATATTTCTGGGCTCAATATTTCAAAGTCAGGCCCGTTGAGAGGAGAAGCAGTCATGTCTAAACACAGTCATCGCAGGCCGGCTGAGTGGAGAGAGTAGATCCTGATGAATTCTGACAAGGATTTGAGGCTTCTCGTTTGATAAACTGGCCTCTGGGATGACAGGTCTGATCACCTTTCATGTAACTGCAATTAACTGGCTCTTGGAATTGGAAGGAAAATGCTCCTTGGTTATGATCTTAGGAACATCTTTTGAAACTGCGATTGTCCCTAGGCCAGAGAAAAAGAGAAATTACTTGACTGTGAGTGTGACTAGGTCCAATTCTTCAGCGCTGTGACTCCTCAGAGCTGTGAGGCTGCTCTGGTGAGTGAGAAATAAATGGATGTTGTGTAATGTGTAAACTCTTTGACATTGAGTGCAGCCCCCTTAAGTTTTTTGATTTGAATCATCTGTCAGAGAGCCCCCAGTCAAACCGCCAAGCTCAGAGCGCATCTGTCAAACTGCTTCTTTTTTCTCGTCTGCAGCCCTCCCACAGGACAAGACAAAATACAAGATTAGACTGCACCATTGAATCCTTCTCAAAAACAGAGCACATGCCTTAAAAAAAGATTTCAGGTGTGTTGCCATTTTTGGCATCAAATGGACATAACTAATAATTTGAAGCAAACCAAGTTTTCCTACTTTTCAGCCAGCGACTATTTTTACTTGTATGACTTGGCATTGTTCAAATTACTGTATGTCCTCTTTGGTTGCAAGTTCAGGTGCACACCTAGGAACAATGTAGTTTGTTTAGACCTTTCTCTAATGATTTTGATGACTATCTGGCAATGCTTCACCGTGCCTTTATGTATCTTCCTTGCTCTCACAAAGAGCTCAGATAAATGAACAATAACTGCTTATGAGCATTATCAGTTGAGGTACCACTGTATGCTTGCCCTTCTCATGTGTCACTTTTGAGTAATGATGGACAGGTAGGAACAAGACAATGAAGAGGTGTCTTTAAACATCATGATCATTGTTTGGCAGCTATGTGTTTCACAATATGTGCAATGACAGTTGTGAAATGTGTGTTCCTATGGTTGTTTGCTGGGCTAACTGTTGGACTACTGGTTAAGATGGAAATATGTTCTTTTGCACTGTGACTTAATCAGTGAGCCCAATCCCTTAAGCTGTTGTAAAGTTACAGATCTTAAGTTATACAGTTAGAATGCACTAGTTTTAATATTTTCAGTTATAATGCACCAGTTTTAAGCTATATTGCTCTTACCACTATAGGGACCAATGCGGTAGTGTAGGTTATAGAAGAAACTCTAACGAATCATATTTTCCTCTGAGATAGAAATCACTGATGGCTATACAAACTGTTTCCATTTGACTGGCTTGATAAAAAAAAAGTATGGCTCAGTAGAGTAAGCTGCTGAAATGATGAATAATTGAATTCCTGTAGGTGGTTGTGTGGAGAAAATTAAAAAGACGCCACATATCTTGGTGTATCGGAATTATGCCAGTAAAATTGATTAGTATGGTCATTTATTTTGAGGGTCTTTTTTTTAACTACATTTTAAAAACAATTACAAGCATGACTTTTCAATTTCCTCTATTTGGTTGAAGCTTCCCCACCTTCCTTAATCTGAAAAGTCACTGAGTCACTGGGGGCTGATTATACTGTTTAATGTGCACTGAGATGCATCGTGCGGATGTCTAGCGGTAGTGTTTTTTGATGGGGATTTACTGGAAGCAATTCAATTTGCATGGCGCATAAGACTTCTCTGGGGGGGTGCTCGCAGTTCACAGTTTTAGCGAACTGCGAGACCATCCATCAACTTGAAAAACATTAGTTCAGCCTCACCTGACAGCTCTTCGCCCCGGCAGAAGTGTCCTTGAACAGGAGAGCGGGAGACTGTGATGACGTGCAATGATTTTCCTATGAATTACGACATTCTAGTTGGCAGATAAATACGATTATGGCTGCATTCCAATACCCATACTTCCCTGCTATTTAGTTTGGAAGAAAAAGATTCAAGATGTCCCAATACATGTAGTCAGATGCAGCATGCTTATAAATACCCGGATGCCCTACTACACCCGCTCAAGATTTTTTAGTGTCTGCTTTTTTGGCGATTCTGACCCACAATAAACTGACCCTTCGAGTGAAAACAACCAGCAATGCGACTGATATATAAGCAAGAGGCAAGTTCAAGGCGTGATGTTATGATGAAATAAATAAGTTAACGTATACCAATTGTGTGCCTACTGCATGCTAACTACATACTTTTTATGATCAGCTGTTTGTAGAAAAGTAAAAAGAAAAGCCAACAACATTTTGTTGTCTTGCAATGAAAGTAAATATTCTAGTCTATTCTTCTAAGAAAGAGTATGTGATTTGGAACAAACGGTATGGGTTTATTCTGCAGCTCCATCACCTCTTGGCACACATGCACAGGTGCCTAACATTCCTAGTTCACCATGCCAGGATGTCTTAGTGCTGCTTGGTGTTTCATATGCAGACACCAAACATACTTTGTCCTGCTGAGCTGCCTATCACACTAAGTGAAGAGCTGTGGGGGTTGATGGTCAGATTTTTTCTCTCTAAAGTCAGGTTGATTAGCCTGGATTGAGTGTTAAATGAAATGGGACAGGCACTTAGGGACTTGTTAGACCTGCCAGCTTCTCTGTCTGTCTGCCTCCAATGACTCAGTGAGATTTACGTGTTTGGACCTCAAACTGTGATGAGAGTTTTAATGGTGTTCACCTCTGTCAGTGGAACTTTATATGAGCTGTTCAATAGCAGACGTTCATTATGTCATGGAACAGCTCACATAAAGTATGCACAGTGATTTGCAGAAGGAACTGTAGGTCACTGTTCAGATAGTGTTGCTAATGCTGCACTGCATAGCTAAATCATCAACACTGACCGGTGTCCTACACAGAGCTTGTCTCTACAGTGGCTAAAAATGAGCAGCTGGTGTTCTAGAAAGATTCACTTTCTATATGGCCTTCCTCTATAGACCTGTCCGAATTGGATCATTCCGGAGATGTGAAGTGACACTATTTCTCAATCAGAAAAGTGCATTGGAGTTCGATATTTGGCCTGCCTTCAACACAAAAGCAGTGTAAAACGGAGTTAAGATTACTGAAAACAGAGCTTTTAATAAACTTGCTGAGCCGGTAACAGCTGCTGAGAATGAGAGCGTTGCTGGTGAGACGCGCAAGTAAAGAAAAAAAGGCGCTTGCGGTCTTGACAGAGTTAATTGATACTAAGGTGACCCGTCTTTACGAGTGCCTTGCAGAGGGCAATCGATATATTAAACACAAATGTATGAATCCGCTTTTGCCATTTCCAGTTTCGTTTTCACAACCTTCTTTTATGGTGTTTGACATCACACATCATCACCACCTGCTGGCCTGGCATGATAAAGTCAGCATTTTGCTTTTATACTGTTTTATTGTAATGCAAACTGAGTGACCAACAAAAAAAACAAAAACTAAACTAAAATAATATAATCAAGAGTGAAAAAGTGTCTTGATTGTAGAATTTGGAATCCTCCACTGCTCCCTTTATCTCCAACTTGGCCCCAAACCAATCCTCCTCTTCATGCTGCTACCACGATGTTACTCTTAAATGAGGAATTAAGTATGATTACATTCTCCAACACATTTATTAGCGGTAAATATCTACAGGGGGGGGGGGGGGGGGCATAGCTTTGTTGATTGATACAAAAAGTCAACAATTACTACAGCAGATACTGGAATTACTGGCTTTACAGAACCGCTTTTTTAAGGCCCACCTAATCTATGCCCACTGAACCCTGCGAGACAACCTCTCATTCGACACGCATTGTATTTATATTAGATTGCAGCTCTCACTAATGAGATCACTGTTGTCTGTGGGGAAATTGCAAGTTACTGCTTGTGAGAATTAGAAGCCATAATGAAATGCAGTCAAACTATTTTGGCAGGTGGATGACAAAGGCAGCAGAAAACACGGACTCCTTACAACCGGGGAGAGAATTTGTCCGATTTTATGTACTGTTGGTGATTGAATGATTTTGGATACAGATTTCCAATTTTTTTTAAAATATCTTGATGATAACAAACATGTCCTGTTAGCAAGTTTATTGTTTGGTTGACTCAGTTTTGTTGAAATGCAACAGAATAGACTTTATCTGGCAGATAAATATATTACAATGCAAACAAAACAGCAACACTGGAGTACAGCTAACAGAAAGCAGACCATGCAGCCATTCCTCAGCTTGAGTGTGAAGGACACTTGTCAGATACTTTTCATAAATTATATTTTGAAGAGGTTAACTATGCATCAGGGAACTCCTTTGATGTCCATTGTAGGTATCAGCCCTGTGGGTGTCACTGCCAGGCCTGCTTGTTGGGGACTATTAAAGAAGCCTCCACTCCACCCCTCTTTGGAGGTTTGGTTGCGTGGGCTAGAAGGAGACCCAAGGGTAGACCTAGGACACAACACAAAGGATTGAATGTCCTTGCTGCTCTGGGAGTTCTTATGATCTCCCAGAAGGATTTTTTGCTCAGGAAAAAGGTCAATTGCACTTTTCTGCTTGTCCTTCCCTGCCACTTGGAGCCAGAATAATCATCTCCAAGATGGATAGTTGGTCGGGCTAGAGGTGCCTTTCTAATAAGCCTAGCTAAGTCATTTTAGAATAGCACTAAGACTGCACCTCATCCATTGTTTTTTTTTTAGTTTGTATTGTGTTTCAGTCACCAAGAAATATATTAATCTGTGATGGCAATACACTTCTGAGCTGTTAGGTGACCTGTCAATATTGAAAGTGGTCCCCATCAATACCTCATTTCAGCGAGTATACTCCTAACGACATACCTAGTGCAATAGGTAGAAACGGTGCCTTCATTGACAGATAATGAGCGTTGACACTTGATGTGTTCTCCGTCTTTTCCAGAGTGAGCTGCCGTGAATCCCGAGAGGAGAAGTCTCCCGACAGGAGGCAAGATGGCGTCCAACAACACCCTGCGCAGCTACTCCATCATCCCATGTTTCATCTTTGTGGAGGTGAGAGGCTGCTGGAGTGTGTGACTGTGGATGCACGTGTCTGGGTGATAATCTGCACTTCTGTACACAGTGTAAAATGAATCATGAATATGCGCATTAAGTTATAACCTGGTTTGAATGTGCGTGTGTGTGTCTCCAAGTGACAATTTAACCATTAGCAAATGACCTCTTCTGGAAAATGGTACACAATACTACCAGAGCGTAAAGGGTTGGTAAGAGTGGAGTGCTGAACGTGTATGTGTGTGTAATGCTTGGTGCTGCTGCTCCTCCATATTTAATTACCATGTCAGCTGAAAGTCCTTAATCAGGGAGATGTCTCAGGACGCCTTGCATCTCTCTCTCTCTCTCTCTCTCTCTCTCTCTCTCTCTCTCTCTCTCTCTCTCTCCACTGAGGATTTATCTCATCTCTTTTAATCTCACTCCTCCTTCTTTGACTGATCTTTTTTTCCTGTCATATTTTCCGACAACCTTCCATCATGATATGCTTTCATGCAGAAAATGAATATAATTGCCTGTTATGCTGCTGTGTGTCTGAGTATGTAAGTGAAATGTGATTCTTTTTTCATTTTATTTATTTAATTATTTGGCCTGTGTTTCATGATGCTCTACTTTGCTACTTTTGGAACAGCCTCATGGGTTATTGTTTATTCTTTGCCTCAATACTTCTTATGTAAGTATAACATTATTGTTCTGCTGTTCATATCACATCCGAGACAATGACTGAAGATTCCCCCTGCTATATTTTAGTCGCATATCAATAGCATAGTTGAAGCTTTGTGTTGTTGCACAGGATTTACCTGTATAAATAAAGGTTAAGAAAAGTTTATATTTGCCTTTGAGCTCTACAACACTTCACCGCATCTGAAATAACAGGTGGGCGTGCCAGGTAGATTTGTTTGTGAAAGATTGCCGGTTTGATATCAGCTATGAGGTATTGTCACAATGAGAAGCACTTAAACCTCCTTATACTGTAGGAATATGCAGCGAGTTAGGCATCATTCATAATAAATATGCAACTATGCCAAGGTTGGGGTTCTATACAACCCAACTTCAAAAATACTGAACTATCCCTTTAGTCATCAGCTTGACTGATTGACAATAGATCAACTAAAAAATACAGCTGCATGTTGAATGGTCTGTTCTTACTTGTCTTTTTCAGAATAGCTCACACACAAACAGTATGCCATGGTGTTATTTCCGTATTACAAATCCCATTTGTCCTGAATAAAAATGTCACTTTTACTCCCACGTAACCAGACTTTAAGTTATTTTATGTGTCAAATAAATCTCTCTGTACAGCTGCTGTTAACATAAAAACACAGAGTGGATGCAGACACATTTTCAAGCGTCATTCTCCCTTTTTCAAACAGTTTGTTTGGACTGTGACACATGATTAATCATCACAAAGTTGTTCAGCTTCTGTAGAGAAAGTCCTTCTGTTGGACAGACTGTCATCATTGTACAGCAATTTGCTCATTTACAGCTTTCAAGTGTCTTGTCTGGAACTCAGCGTGACATGCTCAGTTGGACATTGCTAATCATGGCTGTGCAATTTGTTTAATGAGGGTGTGTAACTAGAGTGGGGCTAATTGGTAACTAATTATTATGTTGGTGACATCTAACTAAAATGTATTCAGGCTGTTTAATACAGCATATGCTTCTTGAAACATAAAGCAAATGTCCCTTACTCCAGACCTTAAGGCCTCTGGAAACCTGGTCTAAAATAGTAAAAAAATCAATATATGATATCGATTCGACAAAAGTCTGATTGAATATTAATGTTTATAACATTGTAAAATTCAGATTAAAAAATAATTTTCCTACTGTCCAGACCGTTTGGCAGGACTGTGTGGGCGTGGCCGTATCAAATGGTCTCCATGGCAACAGTCACTGTTTTCATAGAACGTTCAGGCAATGAACTGCTGTGATTGGTTCAAACATACTTATTGTGTAATAAGAATCAGAGCATAGCCATCCTCATCCAAACCGAATTTCTGAAAAGTGTATTAAACCTAAAAGTTAATATCTTTAATATGGATGATAATTATGCCTAACTCTCTTTTCAGATGTTTACTAGCATGCAGCTAACTCCCTGAATTCCATAGTTAGAAGGATTATGTGGATTTGGGTTGAGAGGGGCTTTAAAGTTGATGTATGAAACATAATGTTTTTTTCCTCATTTGGAATTAGGATAGTTCCTATGATGATGATGATGATAGCAGTGTGACATTGTGTCAGTATGAGCTCACGGCCTGTGCGATGTTCATTGTTTCTGAACAATCAGTTCATCAGATGTTGAATGATCCCATGTTCAGTTTTATTGCCAACTTTAGTGTGAACCCCACCGTTTGGAGACGTCAAAGTCTTTCATCGCCGGTAGCAGAAGGAGGCAAGCAGCTGCTATTGATAATAGATGAATATCTGCCATGGTTTGGCTGTCTGATGAAAATTCACATCATAACAAGTCCCAGTAATGATTTTCTAATAATGTTATATTGTCATATTATTACTTCATCACATCAGTTGGTACCACTTTGGAGATGAGGGAAGAGGAAATGGTGACATTCACAATGCTTCATGAGATAAGATGATTGCTCCTTCTTGGATAAAGATTATGAATACGGTTTTATATCCTTTCTTTTTCCATCCCCTCCTCATCTTTCATATCTATGTGATTATGTTGTTATCAGCTCAGGATGTAAACTGCAAACTGACAGGTTCAGTTTGAATCCATTGTTAAAGGGACACTCCACGATGATTTTGCACTTCATGTTCCATTTCACCTGTCGCAAAGAGGGTTATTCAGCATGTGCACACAGTTTAGTAGAAGGTCCTGTGTGTCTCTGTGGGGACTTTAATGACCATCTGAAGAGATATCCCGACTGATATCAATAGGGTTATCTAGGCTTGGGCTTAAGGGACACAACGTTTCATTAGAAAACCTGCATTACAAACTTGGGTTCATGCAATTTTAACGAAGTGAGTGTTAGCTGCTCTTATCAAAGATGCTTCTGAGTTCCAAATTGGTAAATGTAGGATCCAGTGCTTCTGCTGCCTTAACAAGTGAGAAAATATCTGGATAATTTAGCCTCTGAGGCTTTAACTTGTACTACTCTAGATTGCAGGAGTGCAGCTTTAATGTGGCGCAAATCAAGAATATTGTTCTCCAATGTCGGCATAAATTACAATATGCATAAAGATTATAAAGGATGTTAAATTTTCACCGAAATGACTGGAATGATTCATTTTATTGCAATCTTGTAAAATGATACCCCTGATAGTTCATCAATGATACTGGCATTGTCTGCCAACTCTTTTTTGAAGTTCAAAAAACTAGAAAACCACACAACTCCTTTGACTTTTAGGATTTATATAAGAAGCACATAAAAGCAAAGTGAAATTGTATACTTGTAATTTAAGTCTGGATCTCCCATCCCAATCACAATATCCCAGTATTGTATCACACCATGTACATGTTCTCCATGTTACAGCAGAATAGAGCACAGTGAAATATAAACTGTAATAAGCCATTGAGTAGCAAGCTTTCTTTAATTTTCACGCCCCCTCTTCTTCACTGGCAGCTCTCAAAGGCCTCTTAAAATTCTCCCTGTTTTGTCTTTGATGTCTCTGTCAAGTCCTCACTGCCTCTTTTCTCACTTTAACCCCTTGTTTACCCACTAAACCTGCACCTAAACCTCAATCTCCCCCACCCCACATCTCTTCCCATTTCTAACAGTTTTACAGGAGCTCTTTTTTTATTTATTTTTATTCTGACCTCTTTCTCTTACTCATCTTGCCTGTCACTAACAGGGCAAACACAGAGGGAGTTGTGCTGTCACGTGACCGTACACCGAGTGTACTGATTGGAGCAGAGCTCGGCAGTGTCTTTCAGTTGCCGGAGGCTGTGTGACAAGGGACGATGCTTATTAATGGTGATACGATTCTGTAGTTGTGTAACTTGTTGCTTTTTCAACCTCAAGATGAACATTTGTTGCCATTTTACATTACTGTGTAGGGGATTGAATGCGGAAAGGAAAGGGAATAAAAATAAGAATAGGATGAGAGGAAAGGGATGGAGCGCAGACAACAGGAAATTGGGACACTACAAGCAAGGAGATAAGAACATTGAGATGGGAAGGATAAAGGAAGTACATTAAGGAGAAGGAAGTGAAAGGCTGCAAAAAACGACGAAAGAAATTAATAAACGGCAAATGAGCAGTGCGGAATGAGGAGAGATCGGATATATCCTGTACCTCCCCCCGGATGAGATTATGTAAAAGAAAAGAGCCCCAGGCTTTCATTAATCTAACTAAGCTTTTTTTTTCAAATGTTTCACACACAAGAATATAAACCTGGTTATGTTCAGTGTTAGCAAAGGCCTGGTCAAGTCTTTTTGAAAACATCACCTGCACCATGCTGACTACCGTTTGTTAAAATTCCCAACGTCAACCCCCTCGAGATCATATCTTTCTTTGATCTTACTCGATCTCTTCTATGGTGTAATAATGTTCTAGGCTGTCATTATTTAAATAAAAAAACATCCCCCCGGTGCCCCGATGCTTTTTGATGTTGCTCTGTCTCTCCGTGAGCTGCAGTGATGCAATATGATTTTGACTTGAGGGGGGGAATCTAAAAAGGGGGCTTTTATCTAGGGAAATAGCATGTTCAGTTTAGTTTTGGAACAGCACACAGCCTAATTAAAGCTGCCAGTTGTGTGGAAGCTAAGACAGGGAAACGTGCCTGCAATCTGCAATGCCTGCAGCTGGAGATTTTGACTTTAAGCTGAAGGGATGACATGTACATTGTCCTTTTATGTATGGTGCATTTGAGATAAAGTATTTCTTCAATTTCCTTTCCCTTTGTTTTTTATTACATTTTTTACATTTTGTTATGTTGCAACCATATGAGTTTTCTTCCCCGTCATCAATCTTGGCCCCAGTTAAATTTGAGTGGGGACTGCCTGAGGACTATAGTTACAGTGTTGATCGAATAGGAGACAGGTGACCTTTTCAGATAAATGAAAACACACACAAAAAGCACAAAACCACCGCAGGCTGCTGTGCTGTGAGGGAGAGTTATAGTTCTGGCTCTGTCCATTTATTTTTAGCTAACACATTCTGCTCAACTCTCTGGATATTTTTTTTTTGCTGTGCTACTATCTGACCTCATGGAGATTTCTGTAGAATGGAGGAAGCTAAAGTCGTATATCTTCGGCGGCCACAGCTTTCCTCGTGATGTGACTAAATCTCTTTTGCAAGGATTTCAGAGATGGAAAGTTTCCCCCGAAAAAAAAAAAAACACATTGCAAAATATAATTACGGTAGTGAGTCAAGAGGAATATGTAATCATCTTAAAAAAAAATTAATGTCCCCTTTTAATATATTTTTTTCTCGCAATTGTCTCTTAAATGCTTATGTAAAAAGTTAGGATACTCACATAGCGGGCACTCTGTGAAAATACATTCAAACTGCGACTGTATCAGCCTGGTACACCCGCTTGATAAATACACTGCATGTGAAGCAGAACGAGTCACATCTATACCTAACAAGCAAGGACAACAGCCTCAGGAAAACTGACTGGATGATGACCCCTCTCCAAACCTCAAATGTTGTGTACTTAACATAATACTGAGCCTGGATAGCAACATGAACTGTCTTTGTTGTAGACATCTTAAAGCTTTTGAATATAGTGGTTTGTAATTCATCTTCAGTAAATGCTGTTAATATGATATTATTATTATTAAAACATTATCTAATTAATTACAGGCTCTGTGATTAATTAATCTAAATTAATCGCATACTTTTATGATACTTTTATACCTGTTTATAAACAGCTGTATAGCCTGTTACAGTTTGTTTCTCTCTCTCTGGCTCTCTCTCTCTCTCTCGCTATCCGTCTCTCGTAACTTCTGTCTCCACAACAGACAGCGCTGCACTGCCACAGATGCCTATGCCGATTCATTCCCCATCGTCGTACTCATAGGCAAAAATATTGACACACACACACACACACACACACACACACACGGGGCGGGTGTCCGTTTACGCGGGAGACGAGACAGCTAGCAAACAAAATTGTACACACGGAGGAAGATTGAGAGATACTTTTGAACCTACATTGTTGCACCCACTAAATCAATAATGCACAGACACTGTGGAGAATAAAGTAAGATGTCTTCCTACCTTCATGCTTATTTGCCCGAAGCATCCCATAAACCGTCCATAGAGCCCTCGGCCCCGCCCTTTCCCCCTGCTTCTCTCTTTACTTTTCTCCCTTTCACCCGTGCAGGCAGTGTATGTATGCAAGCTACAGGTTCAGCTCGGTGCAGCTCCGCACCACTTTTGCACCGGGTCAAAGGGCATTATAGAAGTGCGATTAATCTGCGTTAATTTTTCTGTGATTAATTAATCGAAATTAACGCGTTAATTTGACTGCCCTAGATATTATAATAATATGTATTACTTGATTCAGGGCACATCATTAATAGCAGACAATGTTAAGCATTTGTAAATATATTGTAGGAAGAACAGAGGTGTAGGGTGCCTCTGTATGACTCAAAGACAAGTTTGACAACGGGAGTGTCAAACCACGGTCTAAATCCGAGGGAAGCCGGGCTAAAATGCCTCTTTCTGTCAGTCTTCTAACACAATATGACAGTAACATGAAAATCTAGGACTTGTTGGACTTATCTAACATTTTTCAATTTATTTTCTTTTTATAGCTTTAGTGAAGAGATGCGCAGCAGGACAGACAGTAAAAAGACTCTGTAGTGGAGGAGATGTAGAGGAGAAGAGGTTGAGGGGTTTGGTGAAGGAGAGTAATGGCCAACAATTTAATTAGCTTAGGATTTTTTATTATGATGAAATTGGCTGTTATGTTTGTAATTACACAAAATAATATCGTAAAGTGGCTTCATATCTGCCAGACCATAACCATCAGTCATATGACCTAAATTAAGGAATTTATTATAGCCGACCTTAACACATTACTGAGTTTAAACTTTTGCTAAACACTGGCCACTGTTGCCATGCTAAAGGATAGTTCAGCAGTTCCCCTAGTAAAGTCTACATTAGCTTTGGGTTGCTAACATTATATACTGTAATATTAGCCATCAAAGCTACCACAACTTTGAGTGTATTGACTTTTTATTCTTCTGTTGTTAGTTGGTTATAGTTGATATGAGGGAACATGTTCAAAGACAGTTGCATCAGTATGTAGCCTACATATCCAGCAGACACAGAGCAATACTCATTTTTAAAGTATTCATTTTGAGTCATGTTTCTGTATCTGATATTGGGTTGTGCACAGTGGGTTGAGAACGAGGTTATTTGGCTGAAAACAGGGTTGAAAAAGAGTAGCTGATATACAGTATATCACAAAAGTGAGTACACCCCTCACATTTCTTCAAATATTTCATTATATCTTTTCATGGGACAACACTGAATAAATGACACTTTGATACAATATAAAGTAGTCAGTGTACAGCTTATATAACAGTGTAAATTTACTGTCCCCTCAAAATAACTCGACACACAGACATTAATGTCTAAACTGTCGGTTACAAAAGTGAGTACACCCCTGAGTTAAAATGTCCAAATTGGGCCCAAAGTGTAAATATTTTGGGTGGCCACCATTATTTTCCAGCACTACCTTAACCCTCTTGGGCATGGAGTTCACCAGAGCTTCACAGGTTGCCACCGGAACTCTCTTCCCCTCATTCATGACGACATCACGGAGCTGGTGGATATTGGAGACCTTGCGCTCCTCCATCTCCTGTTTTAAGAAGCCCCAAAGATGCTCAATAGGGTTTAGGTCTGGGGACATGCTTGGCCAGGCCATAACCTTTACCCTCAGCTTCTTTAGCAAGGCAGTGGTCATCTTGGAGGTGTGTTTGGGGTCGTTATCATGTTGCAATACCACCCTGCGGCCCAGTTTATGAAGGGAGGGGATCATGTTCTGCTCAAGTATGTCACAGTACATGTTAGCATTTAATGAACTGTAGATCCCCAGTGCTGGCAGCACTCATGCAGCCCCAGACCATGACACTCCAACTACCATGCTTGACTATAGGCAAGATACACTTGTCTTTGTACTCCTCACCTGGTTGCCACCACACATACTTGACACCATCTGAACCAACTAAGTTTATCTTGGTCTCATCAGACCACAGGACATGGTTGCAGTGATCCATGTCCGTAGTGTGCTTGTCTTCAGCAAACTGTTTGTGGGGTTTCTTTTGCATCATCTTTAGAATAGGCTTCCTTCTGGGACAACAGCCATGCAGACCAGTATGATGCAGAGTGTGGCTTATGGTCTGAGTACTGACAGGCTGACCCCCCACCACTTCAAGCCCTGCAGCAATGCTGGCAGCACTCATACGTCTATTTTCCAAAACCAACCTCTTGGTGTGACGCTGAAAACGTGCACTCAACCGTCTTAAACTGGGCCGCAGGGCAGTATGGCAACATGATAACGACCCCAAACACACCTCCAAGATGACCAGTGGCTTGCTAAAGAAGCTGAGGGTAAAGGTGATGGACAGCCCAGCATGTCTCCAGCCATAAACCCTATTGAGCATCTTTGGGGCTTCTTAAAACGGGAGATGGAGGAGCGCAAGGTCTCTAATATCGACCAGCTCCGTGATGTCGTCATGAATGGGTGGAAGAGGATTCCAGTGGGAACCTGTGAAGCTCTGGTGAACTCCATGCCCAAGAGGGTTTAGGTAGTGCTGGAAAACAATGGTGGCCACACAAAATATTGACACTTTGGGCCCAATTTGGAAAATTTTTCTTAGGGGTGTACTCACTTTTGTTGCCTTCAGTTTAGACATAAATGGCTGTGTGTCGAGTTATTTTGAGGCGACAGTAAATTTACACTGTTATACAAGCTGTACACTGACTACTTTACATTATATCAAAGTGTCATTTCTTCAGTGTTGTCCCATGGAAAGATATAATGAAATATTTGAAGAAATGTGAGGGGTGTACTCACTTATGTGAGATACTGTATGACTTAAAGACTTAGGTGATTGATTCATAAATGTGTAGTATGAAATGCTTGTCCGCTCCTATGAAGTGATATGGTGTCCTACAAGGTACTGAGTAATGTCACATGTTAGACCTCAGCTGAGTTAGATGGCTGCACTGAAATGCTCATGCCAGAATTTGGGGTAAAGGAGGGTGAATTTGTACCCTGCAAGGGACAAGGATAATGGCGTGCTGCAGTAACTTTTTATACGCATTTTATGACAGCCCGTCTCGTCAGTCCGCCCTTCACACAGTTAATGCGGCATGTCGCTGTGCTGTGGAGGGAATATAATGGAGCCACAAGTTATGCTTTACAGAGAAAGGGACATTTGTCCAGGTGTAAAATCTGTCAAGCAAAAGACAGTTTATGAAAAAGTCACAGGAATGGCTACAGGCCCTCCAGGGAATACACTGCACCATTATTTTCTTTTTTCATTAGGCTATGTTGGCACACACTTCAACATCTTTATCAAAAGATAAGTACTCCATACTCACAACCAAGTACGCTGTGCTACAGACCAAAGGACAGAGCAGTCAAGAGGGCGAGTGAGATGAGGCTGAGATTGTAGATTGTTTTGCTCTCGTAGCCTCTCTTGGTGTTATGCAAAGGCCGACGATTCTCATCATGTTTAATGGCTCACTGGAACTTGTTTATGGCTTTCTATGCTTTATAGTTTGGAAAGTGAAATGATGTGTGGAGTGAGTGATGGAGGAAGTGTGAGTTTTATAGAGCTTTAGAAGAGCCAATATGATTGGGATGAATGTAGGAGGGTAGAAATGGTTCAAGGACGTGTCAAGTCAAATCAATTTTGTTTATGTGCGGCATTCAGGAAAACTTACAACCCAAAAATGCCCTTTAAAGTACTTCAGGAAGAGCTGCCGAGGAGGGATCCCGCTCCATCAAAAGTTAGACAATCAATAGATGTCAGATTCAACAGGCACAGTATAGCAACAACAAAAAAATCACATTTTGATGATAGAAGTATTGTATATTCATCGTAACACATATGTGAAGAAAGTCTTCTCAACTAGCTCAGGGTTTGTTCCAGCAATGTTCACTTCTCAGGCTCCTTCTTAGTGCAGGCTGTTGAACACAATATTGAGCTTGAGGCAAAGCTCATCTTTTTTTTACAGTAATACACTTATAATATTAAACTTCGACAAGTGTACTCTACTGTACATCCCTCTCATTAATCTGCCATGTTCAGGCATTTCCTTGTAAACCTGACATCCTCAGGTATATGATCCTAAAAGGTATTACATGGCATTTCTGCAAGCGAAGGAATTTACATATTTTCAGAGGAGACATATGAATACTATTTTAGCAGATTAATCCCTGTTGTGGAACAACATGGCATTATCCTGTATCCGTCTGTCTTGCCGACAAGCTGCTTTAAGATGAAAGAGGATTTGTTTTTGTGCAAATTGCCATTGGAAATGTAATTTCTGCTCTGCCTCACCCTTTCCTTTAGTAATGATGAATATATCTGTGATGTAGGTAGGTACGCTGTGCAGCCAAGTATTTTGGTACCTTTGTAATAACAGGAGAAGGCAAAAAGATTGCTAACTTGCCTAGTGTTATTTAAAAAGTTGCAGATGAAACTGATAATGCGCGCACACACACACACACACACACACACACACACACACACACACACACACACACACACACACACACACACACACACACACACACACACACACACACACACACACACACACACACACACACACACACACACACACACACACACACACACACACACACACACACACACACACACACACACACACACACACACACAGCCATCTGTCACACGAATAGATCTGCCAACATTTCTCTCCTGCCCTCTGTGAATACAGTTGCTTTCTTACCTTCACTGTCTGAACACCATATTGTCCAGTCTGGTTCACACACTCTTTATATTTCAAAGTGGAAACAATAGTTTTTGCATTAAACAACAATCTGCTAAACTAATTTGATAGGATTGGATATACTGTTGAGATTTAGCAAAAACCTTCAGCTCATGAGTTGTTTCACTGATAAATGAATGCATTTGAGAAATCATACACGTCAGTGTGCAGTATACTGTGGCTATATCTACACAATCCTAGAATGTGGAGAATTTCTACCATGGTCAGCAACTATCCAGCACTTTCACTTGCAAACATTTCTCTTTCTCAGCCCTAAACATAGAAAAGCATCTATCGAATGAAAAGCACACTGCATCAAAGCTACAGGATGCACCCATGATTGACAGCCTGATCTGAGTCATTTGTTTTAGCTGTGTCATGCATGTACAATCATATCCCTGAACCCATAGACACTTTTACTTAACACCTTCTCTGTTATCACTGGTTTGACATTTAGGAAACGTGTCAATTTCAAAGAAAGGAGGCTTTCCTTCAATAGTTCCCTTGATGAATTGACAATTGAAGATGGGATGATGAGCAGAGTTTGTTGTAGGCGTTCTATCCCCCACAGAAATTAAAAAGGAAACAGCCTGATTTCTTGCCAATGTGGTTTTACTGTAACACAGAAAGCAATCTTGCCTTCAACCTTGGTCTGCACTGCACACCAGTGAGACAGCTTTATGAATCTGCTCATTCAGGTCATGTATAATATGAGCGAAATACTAAAGAAGAAAATACACCACATATTCCAACACATGGGACCCAGAATATTTTTCTTTGCTTTGAGAGCCATATGGGACAGCTCAGGTGTTGTTTTAGTGTTACAGGGCATTAACCTTATACTCACCTGACCTCACATTGTCATAATGCAAACTGAAAACTTGGTTTTTATTTCACAAATGCAGTCATAATCTGCCCCATGGTCCAAAATATAATTATTTATATTTTTTAAACAAACAATGTCATGTTACAGCAGGATATTGAATATATTTCCAGTATCATACAACCTGAGATTTGTGTTGTCCTCCTATTAGAAGCCTTTACCGATCCTTCTGTGGTAGCATAGTGCCACCTGGTGGTAGAGATGAGTATTACAAATGGCTGGCTAAACCATGTTAAAATAATCAGGAACAACTCTTTATGCTACCATGATCACTTTATATTGTTTGAACAGGTAAACACATTTTAGAAGTTAAAGTTATTCAGCCAACTAATGTTAAAAGATAATCAGACCTGACCACCTGTAATCCGTTTTATCTGTTTGTAATAATCTGATACTTGATCGATTTCGATACTTGACGGGATCATCAAACTTTCTTATTATTCTGTTTTTTATTTATTTCCTCTGGTCACAGGAAGCTGAGTAGACTTGGGAAGGACATTTTCAACGTTAACTATTCAGCTGTGGCCCAATTTCACAACCATCTTGATGGCATGTCTTAGCTTCCGTACTTGTCCTGTCCGATAGAATATGCCTCCCCATATGTCCCCGTTATGTCCACAAATTTGGACAAAGAACAGGACACTGGCAAATGGTAAATGGACTCGACTTATATAGCGCTTTTCCCTGGTTTTTCACAGACTCAAAGTGCTTTACATTGTTTTTGTACACATTCACCCATTCACACACTGATAGCAGCAGCTACCACACAGGGTGCAAGCTAACTATCGGGAGCAATTCGGGGTTCAATGTCTTGCCCAGGGACACTTCGACATGTGGCAGGTAGGCGGGAGATCGAACCTCCGACCCTGCACACCAGAGGCGACCTCCCTACCCACTTCGCCACTGCCGCCCGTAAACTCCTACTTCCAAGAAAAATAATATCAGGTCAGCAGTGAGCAGAGCAGGGCCAGAGACTGAGGTTCTCCACCTGCTTTCATGCTGCTGACTGATTGGAACACCTGAGCGTGATTGAGTGAGGAAGCACACCTGCTCACTCAATCAGTGGCAAATTAAGAGAGAGAGGGGGGGGGGGACAAACTAAGAATACACCCAAAACAAGCCCATAAGTAACAGTCCCCCACTTTCATGAGGCAAGTAATCTCCTACTTGTAAATCAAAATACATTAGTGGGAGCATTGCACACACTCATTTACATTCTTAAACACATGTATGGGCTACTGAAGGTTTAAATGGTTTCGGGCTATCCAAAAGTTCTATCCAAATTTCCTAACGTTTTTGTTTTTTGTCATATGGAAAGGAAAACAATCTTTAATACTCTATTGCTACCTTTACGTGATGAATGCTTACTGTACTTTTGCTGTACTGTACTTTGACTAAGACATCCTACTCCTTCCAGTTCCTGTGACGTTGTCGGGCCTTTCATCATGTCTGACAGCCTCTCTATCATCTAATCTCCAATCACATTCCCTTTGATATAAAACCCAAATAGCATAGTGCCAGCACGACGGCTAGATTGGGCCGCATTGTCGTCCATTTAGTGTCTGAATGACACAAATCCAGCAGATACTATAGAAACTGCATTCAAATCCTTTCCTTTTACCGCGTCATACTCTTTTATATTGCTACCGTTGATTCGTTTGCAGCGTCTGAGGGAACCGTATGTAAAGGCTAAACAAAAAAATGTTGCCTGCAGCTCATTCTAGAAAGAGAGCGAAAAGAGGCCAGAGACAAAAGACGTCCTATGTTTGCGGGATGAAAGGATGAAAGGATGAGGGGGTGAGCGAGGAGAGGAGAGGAGAGGAGGTGGTAAGTGATGGTGGTGGTGTGCTGCTTGTGCACAATTTGTCAGCAGAAGATTGAGAGAAAGAGAGAGAGGAAATGCAACAAAAAATTTGATGAATTTAGAAGATTTTTTTTAGTTTTTATTTCATATTAAAAACACGTCTCAGCAGAGAGAGAGAGCAGTAGTGGACTGGTGTTCAGGGCTTCGGCAGCGAAACAACTCATTCAAGAAAAAAATATTTTTTACCAACTGGAGTGATGGGAGGCTAGCCCTTCGGTGGACCTGGATATACAACTAACACGTGTCCCTTCCCCTCTTCTCCTTCTTCTCCTCCTCCTCCTCTTCTTCAACTTCCTCTACTCCGTGGCTCTCCTGTCTCGCTCCGACATGTTTTTCTTCCAGCTGGTGATCATGTCCGGCACGGTGTTGTTGGCCTACTACATGGAGTGCACCGACTTGTTCAGCGTGCACGTGCAGGGCTTCTTCTGCAACGACGCCGAGCTGATGAAGCCTTACCCGGGCACAGAGGAGAGCAGCTTCATCCCCCCGCTCATCCTCTACTGTGTGGTGGCCGCCGCTCCAACCGCTGTGGTGAGTACACACAAACATTGTATGTGCAATTCACCAAAGTGTTTAAAAGGTGCTACGAGGAACTTTTTTTTATTAATATTTCTGAAACGGTCTAATTTTTCCCTTTGATGATCATAAATGACATGGTACAGCAAACGAGACCATCAGTGCAAATAATTGTATTTTTGTAAAGTTTTTCTAAATATCTTTGTCATGGGAACGCTCACCCAGAAACTACAGCTGGCGTGGTACAAACACTACCGCTTTTGTGCAAAGGGGGTGCAAGAATGAACACAAACTGGAAGTTCCTCGGGGCACCTTTTTAATACGGACAAAGAAAAATGTATATGCCATGTGCTGCAGTGTAAATCGCAATAATCAGATAATAATAATAATAATATGTTTATTTGTATACCACCTTTCAAGAGCAGACAATGTCACAAAGTGCTTCACAACAAATGCAAGAAACATACATAAAAGAGCAGAACAGCTGACATTACATGCAAATGTAAGCTAAAATGCAGCAAAAGGGAAGGGGTGAAACAGTGTAAAAATGTGGATCTTAAGCTGTTTTTTTTTACAAACATGGAATGCTTGTGTTTATTCAGGCTCTATTACTCAACCTTCGTGCTGTTTTCTCTTGACAAAGCAACCGTTTCTTCACTGCTAACATCTTTCGACATTTGAAGCCAATCATTTACAATTAATACATGCTCCTGACTTAGCCTAACATGACCTGCCTTTGTGACAGCATTTCATAACTGCACATTACTTACGCATGTTACTTCACTATAGACCTATATGTTATATATATACATAGAGGACATTGGGAAACATTTTTATGGCAAACTGTCCTACTAAAGAACACCATTTTATATATTTTCATATATGTGTGCTGATAAGAAAGGTATCATAAACTTTTGTTTTGCTGCATCATACTACAAAACTCAGAATTAAATGTACCAGTGAAGTGTAATATAACATAGTGAGCAGTGTACGTGTGATGCATGTGGACAATCATGCATCAACATCGAGTCTAAGTTACATTTGACTCAGATCCTTTGACAGATACTCTGTCCTTTGATGGCTGTTTTGAGTATGTCCATACTGTGTTTGGAAAGGGACTACAATAGAGCATACATAAACCAGACAGTGTTTATGCAGTTGATTTTGAGTGATCGGTTGATAGACAATATTCTCCCATAATTCAATTCCCAGAGGGAAATGGGGGAGGTGGTCAAAAGTGGGACAAACTTAAACATAAATAGTGGGAGGTGCTGAAACGGGTCCAGAAAGAAATAGGCTTTACATTCCTGAGAAAAAAAGAAAGACACGTTGCTGTCTCTTTGTCAAATGTAATTAACCGTGACACTCTGTAGTTGCAATTTGTTTAGCGTCCGACATTGCACAAACCGTACCCATTTCCTGTCAGTATTAATACTATTCCGGTATAATTGCTGCTTTTACACGAAGCAGTGACGATTATTATAGAATAGAATAATCATGTACTGTAAGAGGGGAAAGCATATTCAGATTATTTGCTAAAGTAAAAGTAGCAATGCCACACTGAAGGGTACAAGTAAAAGTCCTTTATTGAAGTATCTTAGTACAACAACATGTACTTAAAATATCAAAATTCAAAGTGATCATTATCCTAAAATTGTCCCTGTCTGTGTTTTACTATTATTTATGTTCATGGATATGACTGCTGCATCAATTTGTCACTTGCATTTTACTGCTGTAGTTCTAAACATTGCACATATGAAGTTCAAAATCACCACATTTCGAGATACATGGATGTCACTCCACACGAAGGGTATGAAAACTTGTAAGTGGGAAAAGTAACAGATGTAGTGGAGTAAAAAGTAGAACATTTGTGATGTATAGCAAAGTTAAAGTATAAAGCTGACACATAGAAATACTCAACTAAAAGTACAAGTAGCTTGACTTTGTACAGTGATTGAGTATATGCACTTTAATACATTCCACCTCTGTGTCTGCTAGTATGGGGTTGGAACAGGCTCATAATTAACATTGCAGAGAACCTACTGACAGGGATGGGCCTCTTCCACTGCATTAGATTAGCGCTGGTCATAGCAGGAAAAGCACAGGTGTAATTAATAAGGTTAACGATGGCTCTGTGGCTGTTAGTGAGACCTCGTTAATGTTATCAGTTATCAATTGCAGTGTAGCATTGTCTTCTGTGAAAAGGATCTATTGGAAATCTTTCCCGAACACTTGACCAAACCATGGCAATTGTCTGAATATTATAATAAGATTTTAATTTTAAAATTTGACTGACAGTTGAATATGGCTACATTGTGCTTTGCTGTTCAATCGCTTCATACAGTAGTAGTAGCAGCATGCAGCCACCAGGTGTCAGTCTTGCTTCGTGCTTGTAGACTCCAACCCAGCACACAACCAGACCTGGCACCATATGTCTCCGCCCCCCCCTGGGTCAGTTCATTATTAAACCCATGTCAAATATTTTCTGAACACCTCCTGGAGAATATTTGCATGTGTCTGTGCAATATTATAATTCATTCTTTGGCAAATGGGCCATATGTGGAAGAGACGATGTAATCCTAGAATGCAGACAGTGTGATTCAGTGTCTTTGCATAGTAAGAGACAGGCTTTAGTATAGTTTAATAATGCAATAGATAAATGTTAACGGCTGCAGTAGTTCAGAAATATATATATATATTAGTTGTAAGAGAGTTTATAAAAAATCAATTCCAGACATCAATTTTGACTTTAGTGCACAAGTAACGACTGTATAATCAACGCTTTGATGTGAACTAAATTATTCAAGCTTCAAGCTTCTGAAAACCTAAACTTTAAGATTGCATCAAATGTTTTTCTCTTCATCATCAATTTGTTACTTTAATTCAATCAAGCACACTTTTTTTAACAAGAAAGTACATCCACTACTGTAACATGTATAAATGTTTAAGTGTGCAACACCTAAACAACATGCTTTATCATTTGCATTTTGAGTTGGTGAGTGTTGTCTGTAGTTATTTTATGTGTTCTCAAAGCCACTTTATTTCAACAACATATTCCATTTGGCATGTACTACTTACTAAGACATCAAGGTGTTGAAGTGGTCTTTCCTCTGTGTGCATGCCGTGTATTTTTACATTCAGCACATACTTTTTAAATCATATTTTAATTTACAGAGTGGCAGGATTCAATTTATAAACTATATAAATTATAAGATTCTGACAATCTTCTCACCACAGTTAAGCATTTGAAAAGTCTAGAGCTGCAACGATTAATCAACGAATCGATTATTAATTGATTATTAAAATAATCGCCAACTATTTTGATAATCGATTAAAGTAATTTTATTAAAAAATGTCCAAATTCTCTGATTTCAGCTTCTCAAATGTGAATATTTTCTGGTTTCTGTAATCCTATTATGACAGTAAACTGAAATATCTGTATGGTTTGGACATAACAATACATTTGAGGACATCAACATGGGCTTTGGAAAATTGATCAACATTTTTCACTATTTTCTGACATTTTACGGACCAAAACACTAATCGATTAATAATCGATTAATCGAGAAAATAATCGACAGATTAATCGATTATCAAAATAATCGTTAGTTGCAGCCCTAGAAAAGTCTAAACATATTAAAGGGAGAATGTCTTAATATTTTAACGTCATTTAGTGTTAGAAATGTCACATCAGTCCCTGTTCTTGGAGTATCTGAAGTCATGTTCTATTCAATTCTTCACAGCAAATCAAAAATGTAGTCTTAAGGTTATGAATAGATAGTAGAGTACCATTGAAAGGCTGTAGCGGTGAATTATTGTACTGTTGCCATTTTTTTCTTTTACATCTCAAGTTCCTCTCCAAACAGATGTCTTCCTTACTTGATTACAATTTCAAGAGGCACTCAATCAGTGATGTGATTGTTAAAGATGTCTTGTCCACAAACACACGCCACCCATTTATCTGTAATGAGATATTACTATTCTGCAGTGTCTTGTTGTCTTCCTGTCTTACCGTCTTATTAGTGTATTATCTGTGACATTTCCTTGGTGGCTCTCGGGGTGGGGAAGGAGTAAGATCTGGTATTATTGTCACTATCGATGGAAGAATAAAACAAATCCTGTAAAACCACTTAATTATAGACTCCCTGTAGCCAACTGGTGTGCAGATGCATTAGCTGTCCCCAGCGACACACACACACACACACACACACACACACACACACACACACACACACACACACACACACACACACACACACACACACACACACACACACACACACACACACACACACACACACACACACACACACACACACACACACACACACACAAAGATAGTATTTGCTACTGATTTGGAACAATATATCTGTGTGCAGTTTTGTGCTCACTTGTGAATGATTTCTTCACAATAAGACAATAAATAGGTATGTTATTCAATAGTAATTATAAATGATTAAAAAGTATAAACAACAACATGTTTGTAAGTCTTAATACAAAGCTTATATGGAAGTGCAATTTCATAGTGTCTGATAGTGTACTATCAGATTTTCATTTATCTTTTAAAATTGAAGTACAGATCTATAGTTTCTACCATAAGTTATTTTGTCTCTTGCGGTTACACATTTACCCTTTTTTTATGCGTTTTAACATAAACTCATTACATCCTACTAAGAAGAATCCCTACTTCATTAATCCTCCTCATCTCTGATCACACAGCTCTCCTTAGAGAGGGCAGTGTCAGCTTTTTCAGGTTTTGTTAAACACTGCATGTCGCTTTTTTTTTCTTCTCTCTGTCTGCGCATGTTTTCCCAAACTTTTTAACCTTGCCCTTTTCCAGAATGCTGCGTCAGGTGCTTAGAACTTGCCCTGGACACTGTATATCACTCTGTCGCCACATGCGTCATAAACTGTGAGGAGTGGCCAATCAGAATTATTGATGACATGGCTGGGATGTTGGCCAATTAGCAAAAGAGGCAGTAATTTATGCGGAATGTTCCACATGGCCGGAACCAATGGGAGGAGGGTTAGATTGGGTTGTCACAATTTTGACGGTTCATAAACCTGTTTGGCCATGGACAGGGCATTAGAAAGGCAGTCCTTCACACTTCATAGTCAAGCTTGGATCCAATAGAGACTAATGCCGATACATATAAGGCCTTGTGCGGTAACCACTTTAACTGATCTCATGATACACATTCTCTAAAGGCTGATAAATAGCACAGGACGGTGTTGAAGTTAATCATAAAAGCCTTTTAACCGTGTCAGTTTAGGTCCTTGATGGCTTCATTCACTTCCTTTTGTGTCTTGGTTGCAAATTGACCAGCTCATTAAGAAGACAATAAAAAAATCACGAAAAGGTTGTTTACTGTACATATTTACACGTCATGAAGGGAATGTGTTTCTGTGAGCAAACACTTGCCTGTTTACACCTCCAGCAGATATGGAGGAACATCAGCATGTATTTTGAAGTTAGTGTTTCTGGCAACCCTATGAGTGTAAATTCAATATTCACAAGCTGTTTAGCTGGTTTTATGTCTCCAATGACTCCCAAGGGAAATATTTGTGTCTAGATCTATTTATATTGGTGTCTGCCTCTACTGCACAGGCATGGTGGTGGTCACTGGCTTATTGCTCCTGAGCTTTGACCAGGGCATGAACCCATTGCCCTGATGAAATCAGTCAACAGACAACCCAAACATTCTGATGACATTATTACATTACATTACATAAATGTGGGATCTTGCTGCGTTCCTCTATTATATTTTACATGTTTGTTATCACTGTAAAGGGAATACAGTTGAGTTTGGGCCTGGACAAAACATCTTTGGGAACTTGTGATTAAAATGAGTTACCATTTCTTGATATTTGATATAGAATAACATATTCATTAAAACAACATATTTGAATAATTTGGCAAAATCACACAGTGGGATGCAGATTAAACACATTTTGGTTTATTTAGGGCTGTCTATTAAGCAAACTCTTATATTTGAATTGCATTACATTTCTGAAAATGAACTCAACTTGAACTACTGAGTTTTGTTTGTTTTATTCAAATTTGAAAAGATTATCACATACAATCAACGGCTTCTAAACTGTAACAGTTTTCTGTCGCCTCAGGCTGCACGCTTCATGGTTTTCTGATCACAAATCTCTGTATTTGGCAGACAGACAATATGATGGAACAAAACGCACCATGAATCATTTATGGTTTGCCACAGTGAAAACGTTATGAAACGGGCAACAAAAATTGGTACACCTCCCTGTCATTTTAATATCAAAGGTATAGTATTGTATGGACGTTCAAGGGCATTCCGGACCTGAGCTCCAATACATCTTTGGATTGGTTAGCATAATTAAGATAGGCCATATCAGACACATTACGAATTAGAAGTAGGCGCCCCACTAAAGACACGTTCTATGTGTGTCTGTTCAACTTTCTTCTTTCTTTGCTCAGAAACTGTACAGTGTCAGTGGAATGCCAAGTCTTTTTCGCAGATTTCTGACATGGCACATATTGGAGATAGGTTTTAGTCAGTTAATTTCAGTTTCTTATGACATTTGTATAAAGGACAGTGGGTGTTACATGGGTTGAACTAAGAGCATCAGTCAGTGTTAAATAACCTTTTCATAGCTGAGTCAGACTCTGGTGAGACAAATCGTTTCAGGGCAATTACATAGTTGCTCGAAAATGTCATCATTTAGGAAAAGTATGTGAAAAATAACTCACTGGAAAGCAGCATTCAAATGACAGGATCGGAAATGAACTGCTTTGAAGTTATTTAAAAAAATTAAAGAGCCAATAACTGACCTCCTGCACTTCAATATTTCATTGTGTAGTATACACAGGATGTTTAAAGAGGCCCATTAATAATTTAGTTTACATTAGGCTTATTAGTTTTTCCTTTAAACAAACCAATATGTGTAGTCTCCACTGATATTATGTTAGCTGTTATACCTTCCTTTGTGGCCATGGCAGAATACATTCTGATGTGTCACAACTGCTCAGCCATAACCAAACTACCTAACACAAGTTTCCTGCCTTGTGTGGTTCCAGTCTATTTGAAGATAAAGGCCTTTTTGTAATGTTATGTAGCCTTTTGAAAAGCGATGTTTCTGGGTTATTATGCATCAGAATATGTGATTTTCCCATCACAATGCATTTGATGATAGTTCCATTTGGTATTTGCATTCTCTATGTCAGTCCTCCTTGTGCTGTGCAAAAAGTGTTTGAAAATAAGAATCTAGCCTCCTTCATGATAACACATCCAGACAGGACTTAATCAAGAGCACACATATAAAAAAAAAACCTTTGGACCAGTTTTCTGTGACTGCTGTCAGTCCCCATGTTGTCGTTTTTTTTTTTAGTTTCTTTTAGCTTTCCCAACATCACAGAATCTGTCGCTCTCACTGATTGTCACCACAGAGAAAAGAAATAGATTAGAGTTGCCTTCACAAAAACAGGTTGATGATAAAAAAAAAGTGTGATTCACTGGGGATGGAGGAAAACAAAGGAGTCTTGTTACCTGTCCTGAGGCTCAAAACAACAATTTTAAGAAAGCACACACACACACACACACACACACACACACACACACACACACACACACACACACACACACACACACACACACACACACACACACACACACACACACACACACACACACACACACACACACACACACACACACACTCACACAAGCAAGCACACGCACTCACTAGCTCACTAGGCCAAAATCACATGCACACATAATGCACTTTGTCCACACTTCCTCTCATAAACACACACACACATTTTTAGAGCAAGCCTGTATCACCCGAGGCAGTTGGCAATGGGTTTTCATCTTGTGTGTCCGGCAGCGGTTTTTCCATTAGACCTGATGTAAGGTCCACATTAAAATGGACTCGAAGAAAGGCTGTATTAAGACACAGTGGTGTATGTGCACAGTACAGACGCGGGGGCAAACACATCCCTCTGCTCTGTAATGGTATATGCCTAACTTTGTTTTCCTTTTTTTTAGTTTTGTATTTTTTTCACCCCCTGCCTCTGCTCTTGATTGTGTGCGTGTGTAGATCTTCATCGGAGAGGTGTCCATGTACGTGATGAAATCGACCAGGGAAGCCCTCCTGGCCCAGGAGAAAACCATAGTGACGGGAGACTGTTGCTACCTTAACCCCCTCATCCGCCGCATCATACGCTTTATAGGTGAGACAATGAGAAGTGTCAAAAACTGTCCAAATGTCATTCATGTTGATGGTATCAGGTGGCAGCTGCACACCACCCATACAAACTCCATCATGAAGAAAAGAGCTAAAACAATATCGGAAATATGTGTGTGTGTGCATGGGATACAAATCCAGTGCTTTCATTTTGATGGTAGCCCCTTTTTAAAGGGTATGTTTGTATTTTAATGGAATAGACTGAACATTAATTTAAATTTTGTTAAAGGTTAAATCATGAACAATATTCTAAAGCGACATTTTTAAACTTGGGTTATTACTGAGCAGTACAGTACAACAACATCTTATTACACATTAAAGAGACACTTTTATATTGTTTTATTTCTTCATAACTAAAACTAAACTTAAAATCATCCACATGTATCTTTGTTTGCTCAGTGAGTTCGTCCCGCCCCATTCTAGTGGAGGTCAAAGCAATTTTTTTTTTGGCTCGGTGCATCACATCAGTGCAACTCTACCACACTTCATACCATTCATACCACACTGATGTCAAGTTGCTTCAGTTGTCTTCAGTCTTTGATTCTGTGTAGCTTCATTTCAAAACTCCACGAGCCCTGTTCATAACGTTAAGAGCTAAGTAAACCATGTGTCTGCATCAACGTCAACATGATTTCTTTGGCACAGTCTTTTTTTTTTAAAAGTAAGCTCCTATAACCAAGCAGGAAGCAACATGCTGTGTATCACGGCTAAGCTGACAGCTAAATGTGCGCGCTGCCAGTCACCTGTGAGGGGAGCTCCAATGCAAAACAAGCTACCAGCTGGGACACTTACTGTGAGGATTCAGAGCTGGAGTCTTTGCTTTTTTAAGATTATCTTGTTCATGAAAAAACATCTAGCATTATGTAAAAAGGACTTAACAAAATAATTCATATAGGGTACAAAAGAGTGTGGCACAAGCATCATACCAACTTTATACCAACCAAGGGACTCTTACCGATCCTGCAATTGAGAATTACAGCACTATCATACCATCCCGCCTCCCTCCAATGCCCCACCCCCTCATTCCCATCCCCGGTGTTTTATTTTTTTTGTTGAAGAAACTTTATTTACACAAGCAGACATTCAACCTACTGCCTCCGTGCACGCTCGTGAGTTATATTGTAGCGGAGGAAACTGGTGGCTGTACCGGTACCGCGCTGATCTGCTTGTATCACTGGTTTCCCTTCAGAGGTGTCGGCCAGAACACCACTTATGGCCAAAGGCGTCAGATTATAAGCATGAGACTAGGAGAGGAGGAGTAGGGTTTTATCCGCTCTTTATTTTCCTTCTTTCACAGACACAGCATCATATAGATCGCGGGAAAAGAACAAAGGCTTAAACTCCGCTCGTGAGGAGATCGTTAGAACAGCTGTTGCCAACCTCGAATCGCAGCCGTTAATAACATGCAAACTATATTATAACAGCGATCGGGACTGCATGTACATACTCGCACACGGGTGATTCACATTTAAACTCAGATAAACACGTTTCCATGTGGAATGATCGCTTACTGCGGCAACTTGCATGCTCACACATCTGACCGAGGGAGAAGAGAAAGGAAACTTACTAAACAGACTCTCTGGCCGACTGACGTCACAGCCCTAACTGACTGCCATCCACACACTGAACAAAACACATCTTAACACACTGTAAGAAATAACAACACTGTAACTTATGAACGTTGGGGCCTTTTCTACAATGGTCGCTACTCGCTACTGTCTGCCGTGGAATCAAAACAGACCCTCTAGTTGAGAATGCGCCATACAGAAGCAGACGGCAAACAGACAGGTCTGTCGGCCAATCAAATCGTTCGGTCCGAATAATATCATTAGTTGAAGTTTTCACAAAATATCATGAGATTGAAATCACTGTTTGTTTTTACTCCTGGTGGGTCTGTCTTGCATTTTAGAGTGTCATTACCTTATTAATACCATTTTAACCTAATCCAAAAAAAATGTAAAAATGCATCAAAGGTAAGGGTAGCTTTAAGGAAACACAACCTGTAATAATATATTAAATACATTATGGAATCAGTCATTTTTATTTTGTTCTTTAGACAATTAGATGCACAGTGAAGGGTGAAATGAGGAGAGCTTTAGAAGATGGGGTTAACAAGGTCGACCACGGTGAGAATAGCAGTAAAATTCTTTCTAACCAAGCTCGTATGCAGTGTGTCGCCTCATTTGTTGCCTGTAGAAGCACACACCTGATTGTGCCATTCAACCAATATAGAAATACTGGATGCGTGGTAGCTGTAATGAGATCTGTGGAGAAAGCATGATGAATTCGCTGCTGGGAACAGTGGGGGTAGCCTTACGTGATGATGCGTTTCAAAGTAAAAGCCAGTGTATTCAGTAGGTAATAGACTTTGAATTAAATGATCCAAGGGCAACTTATAATGGGCTTTGTGTGTGGTTGGCCAACAGTTGCAAACACCTGTGAATAAAATGATGTTCATTTTCAGTATAAATCACATATAAAGCTATTTCTAAGGGGTGGGGGAAAAAAAGCATATTTTTATCGAGGAAAGAATATTGGACCGTTCTGTATTCCTATCAGGTTTAAATACAATTTGAAATGTGTGGCGTAATTGGCAATGGTTGTGTCAGGTTGTTCATCTGGTTTGGGCCGACCACGCCATCTGCTTTGATTTCAAAACTTAATATAAGGTAGGTGAACTTGGGTAAACTAGCTCACTGATGATTTTTCGTTTTTTAAATACAGCAAACCGGCATGACTGAACAGATTTCAGTAATTCTTCAGTGAAGGGGAGCCAATTGGGATCAAGTCCAGCTGTCATGCATTCACTGCAGCCTTCTCTGAAACTGCATTGGCCACGAAATAAGAATTTAATCTAAACATCTTCGTCCAACATGTTAGATAATATACGGGCTGCATATGAATGTGTGCTTTCTTACAACATGGTGACTTATACGGTGTATAAATCGCACACCTTTACCTCTTTTTTCTAAAAGAGCTTACAAGACATTCATCTGCAACCTTTTGAGATATATATATATATATATATATATATATATATATATATATATATATATATATATATATATATATATATATATATATATATATATTTTTTTTTTTTTTTTTACAGCCACCTTTGCACAATCGTGGAGTTTCGAACTGGGCAAACTGACAGACTCTGTTCCCGTAAAGGAGGTCGACTCCTCTGGCATAATCTCAACTCTATTGTTCATTTTTAAATAATATCCCTTCAACTTATGAAACACTCATCAGAAATTAATTAGGCAATTCGCATGATTTATATTTCCGTCTGTCCGGCGAAAAATATCTCACATTTGTAGGAATCGTTGAGGCTCTTAGTTTCTCCTCTCATCTCTCACACACTCACACACACACACACACACACACACACACACACACACACACACACACACACACACACACACACACACACACACACACACACACACACACACACACACACACACACACACACACACACACACACACACACACACACACACACACACACACACACACACACACACACACACACACACACACACACACACACACACACACACAGTCTATTTCCCCTCGATGCCCTTCACACAATAGTGTCCCTGTACCTCCTCACAGGCATCCCAACCCTCCTGCTCTTCCCCAGCCCTCCCACCCCACCCCACACCCGCCGGATGAGAATACAAAGCAGAGTAATTTCATGGCTAAGCAGGCCAGATAATCAGCAGTCATATTTCACAGCAAAAGGAATGCAGACTCAGACACTGGTCATGGCTTGGTGGGCTGAAAGTGTCAGTGTAATCATTCATATAAGATGCAGTTTTTTTTTTCTGTGTGTTTATGCAGGTTTTTTTTTACTCTACCTTTGTCGATTCTTTTTTTTCCCATACTCCATTTAACCTAATTTGATTCAACATTTTATTTATCTTCTTAATATTTAAGGTGGAGTCTTGAGATTCCTGAGAACACTTGTACAATTCACTTTGTCAAAATCGGGTGAATATATTGTATCATCATGGTCCGCTAGCTGTCCGTACTGTGTGTGCGCTGAAGTAAATCCAGTGTTAATACATAACCTATCGTGAGGATATTCTTATTTTGAGAAAAAAGTAATTTTGACAACAAGCATTCTCCAGAATCGCTGACTCCACCTTTAGGGTAACCAAGTTGTCACATGGATTGTACAATTCCAAATCAATACAATTGTAATGCCTTTCTTCGATCATTCCTATATCCAGTGACAGCACATACTCTTATTCCGCAGTCCACCATTTTTTTTAAATGGAATAAACGTCAAGCTAATATTCTGGTGGATTTAGCTCTATATGGTAAATGGACTTGGACTTGACTTATATAGCGCTTTTCTAGCCGATTTTCTCAGCCCCAAAGCGCTTTACATATCTTACCACATTCACCCATTCATACACACACTCATACACCGATGGCAGTAGCTGCCATGCAAGGCGCTCTCTGAACCATCGGGAGCAATTTGGGGTTCAGTGTCTTGCCCAGGGACACTTCGACATGTGGCGGGTAGGCGGGGAATCGAACCTCCGACCCTGCACTCCAGAGGCAATCTTCCTACCCACTTCGCCACTGCCGCCCAAATATCTTAATGACAGTTGGAATTATGTGCCAGAAGAACTGGGAGCAAGATAGTCACCGCCCGGTGTAATCCCGGATATAAGGCGATTGCACCATGATGCACAGTGTACATGTGTGTGTGAAGCAAGGAAGGCTTTTGTCCTTCTGTGTTAACGTTTCTTTTGCTGTGGCTGTGTTTTTTGCAATGTGCTATACATTCTCATTGTGTGTGTGTGTGTGTGTGTCTGTGTCTGCGTTTGTGTGCGTATCTGTGTGTACCCCAGGTGTGTTTGCCTTCGGCCTGTTTGCCACAGATATCTTTGTCAACGCGGGCCAGGTGGTGACAGGAGGTCTCTCGCCCTACTTCCTGTCCGTCTGCAAGCCCAACTACACCGGCACCGAGTGTCGCTTCAATCACCAGTTCATCGTCAACGGCAACATCTGCACCGGGAGCCCCGTCGTGGTGGAGAGCGCCCGCCGCTCCTTCCCCTCCAAAGACGCCTCGCTGAGTGTTTACTCCGCCGTTTACCTGACGGTGAGATGAAAGACGTGGATTTACTATAGGGACTTTAATGAATTTAAATGTCGGCATCATGCAGACAGAGAGGTTTAAACAATGGGACATATTTAAAGTAGATTTCATTTTTTTTTTATAACTGCTGAATTGAAAGATGAGCCGGCATTTGTTGCACAAAGAATTGCTTGTATAGTTGTATTCAAAATTATATCATGAGAATAACATACTTAATTTATGTCTATTTGCATAATTGTTCATTAAGATAATGTGTTGCTTACTTAAAATCAGTTCCATCTAATTGAGTGCAAAAAAAACAAATGTTTACATTCTCCTCTAGATTTTCTTCAGCTCAACATGAGCACACTTAATTAACAATCATTGTCAAATGCACTTGTGATTACTCATTTGGGACTGGATATAATTGGTTAACATATTTAGATATTGGTGGGAACACATTTTGGAACATAACAACAACAACACCCAAGCAATCAGAGATAATTAGATGTGTTTAGCCCATGGACCTATCACAAAGCCTGGTTTAAAGCCTGGACTGATTTAAGTACTTAGCTAGATCGGCAATTTAAACAGACTTTGAATGAAAATTAATAAGTATAGTGTTAGGGTGTTACAGTACATAGCATCTATGAGTCTTTTGACAGGGAAACTGGCAAGGAGGGACTTTTGAAAATATGTTCAGGAGTATTCATTCCAAGCATAGGGTGCTTTCATACAATTTGCTGGAGGAACACATACAGAATGGCTTTTTGAAGTGCAGCTCTTTGGTATCAGAGAGGGCAGCAGTGCAAATATAAAAGGTAAAAGCTGACAGTTTTACCTTGACTAATAGTAAGAGCTTTGCTTATCAAGTCAATCTTATAAACTGTTTTGTGGAGAATTATTTGACTTTCATGATTTAATTTATTCTTTAACCGTTTTGTCACGCAAGCGAGGCTTTTTTGCTCCCACAAAATGTTAAAATATTGAATTCCGTTCCTTCTGAAGGCCGTCGGTTGCACTGCATGACATCGCTTCTGTTCTTGTCTGCCAAAAGAGAGGTAGCTGGGGCTCTTGTTAAACCTTTGGGACACAGTAGGATAATCTTTTTTAGAATTTGCTCACAGTCTTTGTTTATTTATTTATTTATTTATTTATTCTTCTTTCCCCTTCTTATTTTGCAGATGTACATCACCAGCACCATCAAGACCAAGTCCAGCCGCCTGGCCAAGCCGGTGCTGTGTCTGGGCACGCTCTGTTCGGCCTTCCTCGCCGGCCTCAACAGGGTCTCAGAGTACAGGAACCACTGTTCAGACGTGGTGGCCGGATTTATACTGGGATCAGCCGTCGCACTCTTTCTGGTGAGGACGACTGGAGAGTGAAACGTTCAGGGAAAGTGAGGGAATGGGGATTAGAGGAGAGGAACAGAGAAAATGAGTATGCTGTGGTGGATTATTCAGGTCATGGCATTTCAATTCTGGTAGTCATTTCCAACTTCATTTTGGAACTGACCCAAACCAGGCATTAAATGATTAATTATTACCTAATATTAACGTCTTAAAGCCTTTGGAGACCTGGTCTAAAATAGTAAAAAAAAATCAATATATGATATCAAAGGCAGGTGTCTTAATAAGCTTTTAAATAAATCTTTTAAATGTTCATAAATATTAACGTAGTTCAAAGAAACAGCTCTTTTACTGTCTAGATCGTTTTGCAGGACTGTGTGGGCGTGGCTGTATCAAACAATCTCCATGGCAACAGTCATTGTTTTTATACAATGTTCAGGCAGGAGAACGGCTGTGATTGGTTTAAAATAAGTTTTGTGTGATAAGAACCAGCGCATAGCCCACCTCATCTAAACTGAGTTTCCGTAAAGTTTATCAAACTTAAATTCTTCCATAAATTTTTGTTTAGTTTCAAGGTTAGCTGTGTATAAATCCAGGCATGTCTAATGAGGTCCTACACACTAATTGGGTAAATATTAAAAAAGTATGTGGTAGACATGATAGTTGGAGAGGCTGTTAAACAGGATAAAGTAGGTTTTACACTGAGCTTGAAGGAGGTTCAAATATACAGGTGAGGTTGGGCAGAGGGGAAAAAAGCAGGGATGGACTAGTTGATTGGGAGAAGGAGGAGAAGAGAAGAAAGGAGAGAAGCTACTGAGGTGATTTCAACTGAGATGGGCACTCACTCTGGGTTTGAAAGAGCTCAGTGAGGGGTGAGGGTGGAAGGCAGAAGAACAGAAAGTGAGAGGAAAGTTGAGGAAAAGACTATAGTTGTATATAGTGGTCGTGTTTAATTCAGTGTTGTGATCGATTCCTGGTCTTTGCTCCAGAGAAAGAGAAGGTATCTTCTTCTGTTAAGGGGTCTAGTTATGCGTGTTATTAAAAAATAGATGACTCAAACTTGCCTAGGAGATAACATTACATACGGCGGGTATTGCGTTTGTTTTTTTTAATCCACCCTGACGATTCTGTGGACCAATCAACGGGCTGCTGCAGTGTGCGTATCTACACCCTCTTGGGATTGCTTGATTCCCCCAACAAAAGGGTGACCAAAATAGTTACGGTATACAGTTCTTTTGGTACCCTTCCCAACTTTGAACAGTGGAAACACAAATGATTGCGCGCTGTGTCGTGCTGTACCAAACCGAACTGTACCGCTCAAAGGATACAAGGCTGTAGAATTTAGATCAGCCTCATGTGGTGTGTTCCTCTGAAAAAAAATGCCTTGTTAAAATCTGATGCCGAGTTTTAAAATAGAGGGTGGTGATTACGGCTGAAACCCTCAAGCTGTGTGTGGGGTTGAAGCAGGAAGACCATGGGGAGAAAGAAAGGCTTCGTTACACGTAATTGCTGCAGTGTCCAGGGTGTCAAAGTGAGAAGGAGAAAAATATATATATATATAGAGAGAGAGGGAGAGAGAGACACACACACAGACAGAGAGGGGGAGGGCAGGGACACTATTAGTATTAGTTAAGTAGCTCCTGGTGGCAGAATTCTATGGCTTTCTCACTCAAACAAAGAAACCCACTAACATGGACCTGCTTCTCCGCAGCCATTTTTTTGTGTTTTTAATAATCAATGGCATTTTCAATAGGATATCATCAATATGACTAGCTGGTTCACATTTTTTAGCAGCTGTATTTACTGAGGATAATGATTGGAAGGGGACACTCTGGGCTGCTTTCCTTTTTGTTAAGAACAAATTTGCCAAAAAAAAAAATCTTAGACAATGCCAATACACACTATAAAACACTCTCTAAGCGGTCATCAGTCATATTCAAGGTAGATAACACTTACTGGCCGATATGATAGCACAATACAAGCCAAATATACCCTAACACGAGAATGAACAAGGCTTGGAGTCTACAGCAGGGTCGCGGCTCTGTGAGGCTGTACTTAAACAAAGTGGTTCTTTGAGCCAACTGCTAACGCCAGCACATTAACATGCTCCTGGTGACAATGCCAACAGGCTGATGTTCAGTAGGTATAATGATTATCTTGTTCACCATCCTAGTCTGCTGTGTTAGCATGCAGGGATTTTCGAAATTAGCCACTGAACGCAGAGAACAGCTCTGATGCAGATTGTCATTCATTTTGCGGGTGCTTAAAAACCAAAGAATTGGACACATTAAATAGATTTAAAAGGATCCTCATTGTTCAGATATGCAGGGCCTACTCATTACATGTTTGTGCAGAGATAGCACTAGTGCAAGATGATTGCTTTAAGACCCGGTAAGCCTTCAATGATTTACCCATCAAATATTTCATACATTGAGTGTATGATCCCCAGGGAAAGATGAACACAAGAAAGTCAATTATCACCTCAGCAGCTTTGCATCTTCTTACTTCCAGCTTAGTATCAGCAAACCATGAACTGTGGAGGACCGCCTCCCTCTTACACATTTACTCAATGGTGCCCATGAAACTTAAAGGTGAAGTCAGCGATTCTAGAGAACGCTTGTTGTCAAAATCCCTTTTTGTAAAAATCAGTGAATATCTCCTCACGATCAGCTACCTGTCCGTACAGTGTGTGCACTGTAACTGCTCCAGTGGCCCCCCCTTTGTTTACATATCCGTTTACAGAGCCTAGGCTGTGTATTAACACTGGATTTTGTTTTCCAGCGCAGACACAGTACAGACAGGTAGCGGATTGTGAGGAGATATTCACAGGCATTCTCCAGAATCGCTGATTCTAACTTCAACGTAGTCTTTGTCATCTAAAGAACTGAGGCGATTTGATGGACTGCTATCTTAAGGGGGAATTAATGGTACAAAGAGAGTGTAACAAAGCAGGTATAGCTCAAATCCCTGTGCTATCAGCGCTCACAGAGAGGAGATCTGAATGGACTCGTCAGACAGCAGCTATATACTTTTGGTCTTACGTGAGGTTTGTCCTCTGCCAGCGGATTGACGGATCAGTTGTTAAGCACTTGGTTGAAGAGCTGCAGCACCATGTCGCTTAAATCATGAGACAGAGGTGTCCAACCAATCCAAGATGAAAGTAGAGGCCCACGTTGACGGCCCCCGCCAGGTCTTACAGAAGCTAAGCCCCTTGAAATTTAAATGGCATTCAATCTAAAACCTCCAATTCAAGGCTTTCAAGATATGTAGCATTGCCATATATATATATATTATCTGACATATCTGATATGTTGCAATGTGAAATAAGAGTCCAAGTCTTTTCTTTCCGTCTCATTTTATGAAGATTTAAAAAAGAAATGAAGCATCAAGCTATTTCAATCAGGACCCACTTCTTTGATACAAAGAATTCCTGTGGCAAGAAAAAGTGTGACTTATAGTTGAAAGCTCAAATCAGATTATTCATCATTTCAAAAGGAGCACGGATGACGGGACACAATAATGCAGTCCTCTGTCGTCTTTGAGGATGTGCTTTAGTTGGGTGAAAACCAAGAGAGAAGAAAGCATTCCGAAATGCACGGGAAAGAAGCTGTGAGGGTTGGAGCTTTTTGGAAACTTTTCATGTGAAAACAATAGAAAGGAGTGTTAGGGTTGAGTTGAGGGCACATGAGCCTTATCAACTTGAACTTGTCATGTTTCTTGTGATTCTTGTTTGGTCTGGGAGCACAAGAGCCCATGAACTGCCACACATAAGGAATCCTTGAGCTTCCTCCAGCAATACAGTGCCCCGCTTCATTGTCTCCTTTGCCACTGCCTGAGGGCATGGTTGACCTGCAGGGTAGAGAGTTGGTGGGGAATTCTCCCATGGGCGGCCTCCTTTGATGGACTTTGCAAACGCACTAACCTTAGAGGTGGACATATGGGGAAGAAACTGAATGTACAAGTAACTGTAATTTACAATACATTGTTTAACAGACATATAAATGAAGAGCGGATGCATCAGTTCATTCATTGTGCCTGCCGGGCGTAGTGCCATGGCTCGGAAATGAACAACCCGAGACATCTACTTTGACTGCATTAAATGATGGCTGCATTTTGTAGACGCATACAATGTTTGATTGATCTTTCACACCCACATAAACTTATATAACAGCAATAACTGTTCTGCAGCAGAAGAGTATTGTCACATCTTCAAAAGGTCTTCTAGATCAAGGCTATTACTTCGGCGATGGTATTTTCCAACAATGGTATGATACTCCTTCAGATAACTGTTTTGTATATTTTGAGTAACACTCCTTTCTTATGATAAAGTAAACGGTCCTTTAGGGGCCAGATTCCTATACGCGTCCTTATATTTTATCTTAGTTACCGTAGACTGGGAGAGCATGCAGTGCTGTCTGACTGTATATATTATGTGTATGGAGTCTTTTTCAAGGCAATATTTTTAGCCCTGCTAGCTCCATGGCTCCAGGGATGACTACGTCAGTCTTTCGGCCATTTTTCATAGTTCCAAGATGATGAATTCTACGGACTGTGGTGACCCTGTGACTTTTTCTGTAGCGCCAGCGGCAAGCTGACAAAACCATTGTTGGATGGATTCGCTGTGTAATTTGGTACACGCATTCGTGAGATATGACCAAATGTCTGCAAAATGACATTTCCACCAGTCCAGCTGTTACATTGGTAAAAGTCCTAGTACTAAAACATCACAGCTGGAACAAACGCCCCCCCACTAAGAAAGAATCCTTGATGTTTCAGCTCAATGTCAGCCTGTCTCATTGTAAACCTACGTCGTTATTTAAAGTGGAGTCAACCTAATCCAATATCAGTGAATATCTACTCACAGTCCGCTACCTGTCTGTAATGCGTATGCGCTGACTTTTTTGATTGTGTTAATGCACAGCCTAGGCTCTGTAAATGTGTACTCAAACAAAGGGAGTTGGACCGAGTCCCTCAACACTTCTTCAACCAATCGGCTACAGGCAGCGTTCCTGACATGTGTAACAACAATGCTATTGGACAGGTAGTTAGTGACGACTGCTGTTGCCGGGGAAGGCTATTCTGGGGGCGGAGCATCTGAAGGAGCAGGAAAGGAGGGGTGTATTTCTTTTGGTGGTCAGTTCAAATAGTATCAAGCTGTCTGTCGTTTGGCTGACTACACCTTTTAATGTTGAACTGTCTTCATGCTTACATATTTTTTGTTATGTTGTTCCAGAATGCTAAAGACACATTTATATTGCATTTGTAATGCAAAGGACAATAAAGTGTATTATCCGATCCTTCTTTACAGGGTATATGTGTTGTGAACAACTTCAAAGGGGTCCACAGTGCAGCCGCCAAACAGAAAACTGAAGAGTACCGTGGTCTGCCCCTGATGACTTTCCCCCGCGTAGAGAGCCCTCTGGAGACCCTCAGCGCACAGGTACCGAGAAAACACTTAACCTGGAATCCTAGAAAACCTAATCTCTATGATGGACATTATCTTTCCCCATTAATTGGCAGAGCTCCCTCAACACCATGAGCTTATAAGCAAAAAATAAAAACCTTCACATACTTTGCATTTAGTCAACTGTAATTTGGTTTTTGTACTGCAAAGTGCTGTTATTGTAATGTACGTAAATGTCCTGCTTCAATCAGTGATGTCCTGCATTTCCCAGAATTCCCATATATAAACGGCAATCTTGTGTTTTCTTTCTTTTTCTTTCTTTCTTTCTTTCTTTCTTTCTTTCTTTCTTTCTTTCTTTCTTTCTTTCTTTCTTTCTTTCTTTCTTCACAAAGCAATGACACATGTTCAAAATACTAACATGAAAGAATGACAATTTGCACTACACCCCCTGTCCCATACGCACTGAAACACACACATAGAACCTCACAGAGAGCACTCTTGAAACTTGATGACAATGGTTTGTTCCTTCACACCCTTTCCCTCTCCTGTCTTCTTCCATTTCCTTTCTTTCTTATCTTATTCCTCCCTATCCTTCTACCGCTGCCTCCATACCTCCTCCCCATCTCCATTTTTTTTTTAGAACCACTCGGCATCGATGACGGAGGTCACATGACTAAGGGGGCAGCACCGGGTCACGTTTGCGTCTCCACAGCACTTCCAGACACAATGACGAGGGAACGCATGCCACGTGGCGCCGAATGCTTAACAAAAAACACTTTGATCTGATCTATCTGTTTATTTCACCTGGGGGACAAAAATGCACTGTGTTTCTAATGGTTCTCATCAAGTTGGGCTATGCTCAATACAACCTCCTAAGCACACAGATCGCATCACTGGCAACAATATACAACAAGGCAAACTTGAGCACAGATTGTTTTTCCAAGATACTCGAAACCATTTGAAACATGGGGACATTTTCTCTCCCTCCTAGGTGTGCTGTTTGTAGTTAGAGGACGGTGTTTTGTACATTTTGTATGAGCGAGTGCTGTAGCCTAATCCTGAAGGTGTTAAACCTGCACACTTCCTGTCAGCTGACTCACTCTGTTATACATCACATCCTGTCAGGTGACTTGCCTGGTTGATCACCGCATCTATCCCCCTCCCTCAGTCTGAAAAAACTGCTATGAAGAAAGCTATCGATGTTGTTGTTCTGTGATGTTTGTCATTTGTACAGAAAAAAAAAGACGGGATCCTTCTTTTTATTATCTCTTGTCTGTACATTAACCGACCATGTCAGGTCATTTTTTGTAAAGATTTTTGTCAATCTGTATGACTATTATGATCCATTTGGACCTGTTTGCCTGCTGTAAAACCTGGATATGTTTTGGTATCAGTTTAGGTGTTTTAGGGGGAACGTCCCCCCCTTCTCCCCTTTGGAGGTTATGACAAGGATGAGTCAGTGACATCCTCCGAGTCAGAAAAATGGGGTTTGGCACTTGCAGTTGCCATGTTATGGGCCACAATGACACATGAATTATGATTGGTTGAAATTCTCACTATATGAGTGTGTTTCACCCCAATTTCTTTCAATTCACTGTGATGTTAATAGGATTGTTTTTTTTTTACTGAGAGGTGTAGTGGGGCTAGCCTGTGCCGGATCTACAGTACCTGAATATTTTACTGGTATGGCTTTACAATTAAATGTAAACTGAAATCCCAATGGGAGACATCATTATAGAGTACACAAAGAAATAGACAGAAATGCTCTTTGAATTGAGAGTGACTTACTTATGGCCTGGCTAGCCCTGTTAATGGACACCGGGCTGTTGATTACTGCTTCACCTTTCCTCCCTTGAGGCTGTCCGTACCCCTCTCTGACCCACCAGTGGATTGTGATACAATGTTGTGTTTCCATTTCCCATTGGAAGAATACGCCCAGCATGAAGAGAGAAGTCGAGATGTTTTATAGACATTCATGATTTGTATTATGTATCATTATCATTGTGATTATTATCGTCTTTTTACTTTATGAACAAAACAAAGCTTTTCAATTGAAATGCTACATATATTTTTTTTTTCTTGGTTTGTCCACAAATTAAATAGTCAGTAGCAACTATGTATTGTCTTGTGTCTTCATGATGTGTCAGTGTTCAAATTGAAGTGGTATAACTTTGTTTACCATTATAACAAAAACAAATGTTGAATAAGTTAGAAACATAGAAACAATAGTTAAACTCCAAAGATACACTAAAACTGATTGTCATAAGGAGTGGGAAACGTGTCTGGCCTTGTGTTGTTTTTAATATTTTGAGATTTGTTTTCTTTTCATTGCCCAGAGTTACACCTCACAGGCAGACAGTAATTATTCTGCATACAAATCTGGTGCATACAAATCCCACCTTATTTGTTGTGATAGGCCTTTACCTAAACCATGGCTAAGCTACAGCCCAAGAGTGTTGTCACATTTGAACATAATTACCAATCAGTCAACCAAATTGCCTCGTGCTCTGCATTGAAATAGGATGCATGTGATGTTATGGTTGGAATGTGGGCGAGCAATAAATATTGAGGTAAGTGGTCACAAGTCTGATGCTGACGTTTTGAATGGTTCAAGTACAGGATGCAGAGGGCTGATCCCAGTCTACTGGTTCAGTCAGGGGATATGAATTGACATGGTCTTACTACATGTGCACTAGCATGGAGCATGAGTTAAAGTAACTCCATCATCGCAGGACAATTTAAATATTTTTTAAAAACTGTTTTCATATCAGCGTATTCATGTCCCTTGTACCTAGTTTGACATCCTGTAAGGGAGGTTGTTTTCCTTACACCACACCCGTCTCCATCCACACATGCTGCCCAGACAAGAGATTAAAATAAGCACCAATATGCCAAAACCAGGCTCTTATATAGTTGTTTTTCTGTTGATGCATCCTGTTACCACCTCAGCGACTTCTGTGATGTTTAGTCACTGCCAAGCAAGGCATACGCACACGGAGACACAAAGAAAGTGGAGGGCTCAGCCAGTGCACTTGGGCTCTTTTGCTCTGTCAGGTATTCTTTTCAGCTGTGACAGCCTGTGCTTACCCCTACGGACACACACTGGCTCGATAGATAGGGACTGTGTATGTGTGTGTGGCAGTATTTGACCAATATACTGTAATTATTATTTATACGATATATTATAAAAAAAATTGTTCAGCTAAGCACTGAGTGGGCTGGTTATGTATACACCTGCAGGATGTTTAAGAAGAAACTTAATATAATCTACAGTATGAAGACAGGAATAAACGAGTAATTAGAGAAAAAAACTCAATGGTCAACTTGGAAACATTATTTCTGGCAAATAAACCCTCAATTCACAGTTTAGCCTGATGTGCCCTGGATGTCCGGCATTGTTCTGTTTAACCCACTGGTCTGTGTGTGCCTTATAAGAGCTGGACATGTGTTACCTCTGGATGAAAACACATCACATCAAGTCCGTGCGATATCTTTTTTCATAGTCTGAAGAAAATCTTCAAACCTCTAGTCTGGTCTGAGTCAGAAAATTCATTTTGCCATTAGGGAGAGATTGCATTCAAATTGAGTTGCTTGGTGCCAGACAGTTTCAAGGTTACGGAGATGTAATAATTAAAAAGCTGAACTGAGGTGCAAACTATATATGCACAAGGCTGAAAGACTCCCTCTCCTACGTTCTGCTTTTGTAATGTCAACAGGAAATTGTCCGTGGATGTATGAGGTTGTCACATTTTAAGAAATTCATAGGAAATCAGTTTGCGATTAAATTGAGTGCAAAGAGGAGAGGTACGTTTTTAATAACAGAACACATCCAAAAGGCAAACAGAAAAAGATGCAAGGAAACAGGTCTCATCACAGAGGGACTGTTTCAGCGTGTTCAGATGTGAATGATCTTCGTAAACCAAATCAGATGCCCGAGTTTGACTGTAGTGGCCCCTGTTCGTATCCAATTACAATTTAAAAACAGGTTTGAACCAAGGTTTGTTATGTCACAAGATGACAAGAGCACTGGTACTATTTCATGAGGCTGGGTAAAAAAAAAATCCTATTGTGGGTTTTCTTGGATTTATTATCATTTAATGAATTACTTCTTCACATCCTGTGTTGTTTATGACCCCAACGCCATTTTGAAGAAGAAAAGCTTCTAGATCATAACTCAAACTCTGACAAGTTCAATAATGACTTGTATGTACTGTAGGTGCATCGGTGAGGGGCAGGACAACATCATTGTGTGATCCCTAGAATAAGATTTTCTGTATTGTCCTATAATCCACCACAAGATGGCAACCAGAAGGTATCCATGAATAAAGGGGTGCCTTGCTGAAGATTTATAGCTTTTTAAGTAATGTATTTACTCATAACAATTGCCCAACCAACCATTTAAAAGTGAACTTTAGAAAAAAAGGCAAGAAACATAAAGGTAAATGGTAACAATCCAGTCACCAGCAACTGCATTTCTTTAGGTAGAAGGTTTCAGTGTGACACCAGGACATAAAGACATAAGTAACCGGGTTCAAATTCAGGTCATTTTCACTCTCTATGAGTCCCCCACCATAAGACTCAGGTGATTTAGGCCCATTAAGCTTAAATACCAAAGAGTCATCATGTCTATGATCAAGCTTATCACCATGGCAAGCAAATCTGTATCCTTGAAGAGGTATGGCTTAGGTGGAAAGGGATGAGAGGGACAAAAGGATGGACTACATAAGTGTAGGAATGGAAGTAAATGGGGAAAATAATGGAAGGAAAGTTAAAAAGAGTAAGGTTTGCACAGGTCTTCAGTGACAGCAACAAGCTAGTAAGAACAGCTTTGATTCAGGGTCCCTTGTTCACTGTTGTCCATCGCCTCCTGTCTAAGTGAAGGAGCATCATAGCAGGATCTGATCACTGCATTTCAGCCTCAAAAGATGTGTGAAGGTTCCAAACTCCTCACACAACTCAGACAAGGATCCTTTTATTCCAGAACCCAACAGCAAGGTTTCGGGAAACTTGTCCCATGCCTTCCCAGGTTTCTCTGGGCAGAAAGAGGGACCTCCCTTGAGCAAACCAGATGGGTTCATCTATCGGGGGTTATTCCCAGTAAAGAATTAAAGAAATAGAAAAAAAAGGGTTGAAAAAGCTTCAGAACTCCGGGAGTGTGTTTGTGTGTTGGTTAGTCTGCTGGTGGGACTGTATGGCATAGGGATGACTGGGAGCAGTCTGGTTGGCTTGCTGGTTTTCTAAATGGGACTGTTCTAGCTCCCTCTTCCTCCTCATGGCAGTCTGCAGCTGCTGCTTGATCACGAGGATCTGACCCTCCAGTTCGGACAGTTCCTGAACCAGCGGATTGCGGCCATGCTGCACTCCCAGCCCGGGGCCACAGTCCCCTACACCAAGAGCCCGACAATGTCCCAATGTTTTTCCCTGTCCGGAGCACCCCTGACCTGGCCCCAGTCCCAACAGGGCAGAGCGACCGTTAGAGTTGGTCACTATGGACAGGTGTTTCTCCAGGAGGGGAAGAGAAGAGTGGGGAGAGGGGGGAGGCGGAGGGGGAAGGTCCTGGGAGGATTGGTATTCCATGTCATTCTGCATCTCAGGAAGGATGGTACGTCTGTTGCAGAGAGAAGGCTCTGTGGGATTCCACTGGTTGTTCCCCTCATTGCACCTGGAGATGTGATAGGGAGATACATGGAGAAATGTGAGGTGGCAATCAAGGCTGTAGACAGGATTCTTCAATATGTTTTTTATGAAAAGGCTAAATAACTGATCAATTATTTATAGGATGATTTGACAATAGGTTATGTTAGGCCCATGCTTATGAACAAGATGATATATCCATCATACCGTTAATTATCCATCCAACATAACATTAGTAGAGTTGCCGGGTTAGCTGCATCTCTATTTGATTTCAGAACACAATTGTGATTATTAAGTTACATCTCATTATTGGCAGGTTCATTTCTTTTTCCAAATGGGTTTGTGGGTAATGAAGTTTAGTTGAGCTGCGAGACTCTACTGTGCGTTCGCTATTTAGTTTAGGCATCCGTTCTATAAAAAGAATGCTGTGATTACTGTACTTGCATCTGGTTTGGAGAAGTCAGATGTATTTGCAACTATGTGTCAAGTGACGCTGCGTTAATGCAGGGCTATTTGTCTCATCAGCTCTATTTTCAGGTAGTAAGTAAAACGAAATTGGTAGATAAATTTCCGAGGACATTACCTCAATGGTTGGCCTATATATCACACTAAAACGACCAACTAAACCACTGCTGCCAAGCAGCTGAAAACACACAAAGAACTAAACAGTTTTTTTTGGAAACACTTAACCAAGAGAACACTCTCACACTCTCAGAAGGCTAGACAATGAGCAGCACAGCACACTGGGGGTCCCAGGGCATATAGACTCCTCACACCTGGGCTCAATCAGCCAATCAGTGCCACACTAACGACTCTCACGGAGCTGAAAGATTCTGTGTCCTCACAGAGTAGCCCTCCCCAACATGACGATACAAAGAAACCCTTGACGGTCAGGGCTGACTGGACCACATCACAATCATGGCCAATTAATTTCCTCCAGCACCAGCACTGATCCCAACCACCTGTACCCGGGAGTTCTACCTTTATCATGAAGCTAATGAGCACTAGCTAGAAACGTGGGTTGGAGGTGTGAGATGTCAGTTTCGACACACAATCCCCATTGTAATGTTCTATCAAAGGCTACACATATTATTTCCTTACATATATTTCTCTTTGTGCTGCTCCAGGGAGTGGTGGAGGAGCAGTGATCCTCAATCATTGTACATTTTACAGCATTCCCCCTGCCTTCTCATCAACTACTTTATGTTACATAATCATGGTTCAAGTACCGTGGAATCACCACAAACCCCCAGGAACAAAGATATAAACCCGTAGCTATTTAATCAGAGCTTTAAAGAACCACAAAGTTTAAAGAAAAAGGTCCAGCCATAGTTTCCCTTGGTGAACCTTGTACCCAGCATCAGCACACGAAAGGGAGAAGGCTGACAAAAAGTTGCATCTGCAATACATGATTGGATATTACAAAAGGCTGGTGTCATCTTGGGTTTACCAGCAACTGTCCTTGCTTTCATGCCTCACCAAACCATAATAAAGTCTAGCCCTTGTGCCCTTTTAGTATGGTTCAAATTCGTGTTTAGTTCAGTTATTTAAGCAAACAAAACAAGAAAAGCTGCATTTTTAGATATCAAACAATATTGTAGTAGTAGCGGTACAAGATATAAAAATAATCATAAAGAAACGCTTGAATAGAAACCTGCTGCTTCAAATAAATACATCTCCTGAAATGACACTGAAAATAAGACTACAACCAAGTAGCTCAAATACAATATAATATATATTTGTACTCTGTCAACTTAAATGTTTCCTGCACTCATTTATAGGATAACTCTGACTTGCCAGAGACTTTAAAAAGAACAAAATTGAGTATACTCACTCAAATGGAAACTTTTCACATCTATCAGACCACATCTGATCAGCGACCATGATTCCATTAAAGGAGAAAGATACCTATCAAATGATTTGAAGCCTAACTGAAGAAGAACCCTCAGAACCAAAGGTGTTTTCGCCCGTGATAAAAAAAAAGTGACATGACACATTTAATGAGATACTCCTGACATCAAAAGTGCCATCAGAATATAAGAACATAAAAAGAACCTCATCTTAAAATAATATATATATATATGTGCCCTTTGAAAAGACGGCACCTGGCTGTGCTTACATCATTGCTGCAACGAAACAGAGGATCTTTTGCAATGTGGTTAACATTATCAGATCTCTAAAGCCTTGAGTCTTAAGAATTTCACCACAGTATTACAGAGTAGTGTAAGTGTGCCACACTTAATAGGAAGGATGTTTCTCTGACTAACGTTGCTATATGACAACAGGTCCATAGGTGTTATACATCCAGGCTGAAACAATTTCTTTAAATATTTATTTTGCATTGTTTTTGCTGTTACTGAGGAATTATCTCTCTCCCTCTCTTTAAAAAACAACAACAAATTAATTTGTAAGCACTCTGTATCTGCTCTAAAAAGTGCAACGCTAATATAGAGACGATTCTCTTTATTAGTCACTAGTCTTTCCACATAACTTTTTCCATCCTGCCTCTAACTTCATTTCCGTGTGTGTTTTTCTCTCTTTCATGCCCAACTTTCATGACATGAAGGTCGGGCGCGATGAAACGGAGCTCACAGCATGACACGGGGAAATATATAAACACTAACTTTTTTCTCTCTTTGCTTGTTAGAGAATCCCACAAGAGATAATGATATCAAGGACAGAAAGGGAACCGGCAAATGTGTGTATCGCAGACGGAAAAGCATGCTGGCATATAAATCCTTTTTTTCCTGCAATGTTAGGATGTCCTTCACATCATAATTATTTTCCTAGATGGTGATTCCCCCCGCCCCCCAAAAAAGGCATTTTTCTACTGAACAAAGAACAAAGAACTTCACGCTGACATCAGATAGCATCTCAATTTCTAACCCCCAAAGCAAAAATACCTATTTTGTTTAACATTCTGTTTTATTTCAGGGACCAGTAGCCTAGAAAATACACAACTGCAAGTCAGCCTGTGTTTTCTCCATTATACACAGAGATTTAGTTTTCACAACTCCTTAGGGCGAGGTACCTTTACTCCTTTTCTTTAGAGAGGCCATATTCACATACCATTTCTAACTGTTTTCAAGTTCTCAACAGTTACCCTTTCATAAATATAAATTTTTTCTCCTCATGCGGTGGAATTTAGATAAATGTCCTTGCCGTCCCAGAGTTATTAAACCCAAGCACCAAATACAGAGTCCAAGGCTGTTTCTTTTCACGACTTCCTATAATCACAGATACTTTTCTTCACTTCTGTCAGCTGGTTTGTACCTGCAGCAGTTCTCTATGAGACGTCCTTAACAAAATGGAATTAGAAAGGTATATTCTACCACTGACCACTATGTCCCAACCCATCTGTCGTTACAGATGCCTCTACCAGCGGGCACACAACAAGACATAGACACAGCTTGTAGCACAGTGAATATGGGTGGCTGTCCTTCACTGTGCAGGTTAGCAGGTGCAACAGAAAGATATGCTCCCTGCTGAAGTGTCCTTGAGCAAGATATTGAATCACTAGAAAGCTCCGGGAGGTGGAGCTCTTTACAGCTGCCCATCCTGTGGAGAGGGCTAAAAGTTAATGTCAAAGTTGGTCTTCTTGTATGAGACCTGTACACAGTAGCTCTTATGTGTTGTGATTACACTCCTCTAGAGCATTGGTGATGGTGTGCTTCTACGCAAGTATTACACAGCAGGACTGAAAAACAATACCTGCACCCATTATTTTGACATTGCAGAGTTTTTCTGGTTGCTGGAAAATGCTAGTTTCCTAAAAGTTTTTATGATTTATTGAAAGTGTTATATTGTATGTTTAAAAAACAGATGGAGTGGTGTGCAAAACATTGACCAAAATGAAAAGAACACTAATTGCCAATCGCTTTTGGTCAAAATCAGTGAATACCTCCCCACGATCCACTACCTGTGGATGCCCGAGTGCACATCCTAGGCTCTGTAAATGGGCATGTTGCTAGCTACGGTGGGCCCCCTTTGTTTACATACCAGTTTACAGAGCCTTGTCTGTGTAACAGCAGAGTTTTTTTTAGCGTACACACTCTATGCTCAGGTAGCAAATCGTAAGGAGATTTGACAAAAAGAGATTTGTGAACAAACGTTCTCCAGAATCGCTGACTCCACCTTTAAGTTGTGAGTTTGGTCATTATAAGTATACAGTCTATAAGTATAAACAGTGGGGGCCATGGTCCTATCCCATATATGATATCATTTCCTTCATCAAGAACAGTATAGCTGCTGCATTGTAATCGCCTTGATATTGTTCTAACGTGGATGTCTGTCTTTTTACAAGCTACATGACCTTAGCACTGCGCTCGATAATAAATCAAGAGATATTAATTGGACGGAGTGTTTCAGGGTATCCCACACCCTGCTCGTAATTCTCACGGACGGACACTTTACCGACACCTTTGGGGCTTTTTCTACATCACTGTTAGCACTGTTAGGAAATGAAATATGTCATGCTTCCATCCTGGGTAGTCGTTTTCAAGCCAATTGAATTTTTACCCCATATGCACCATTTGGTTACATAATGCCTTGCTCATTTTGTGCCGATGAAATACTAGTGTGTATAGTTATTTTCATGAAGATGTATGGCAGCGGTAGCACACAGAGACATGAAAGGTGTTTGGTGTACGGTAAATCTCATTCTCGTGAATGGAGGGATCATTTGTATTTCAGAATCTGCTTGGCAAAACAGACGTTTCTCTGCAGGACACTGACAATACGACGCTAATAATTTCTGACTCATAAGACAGCGTGCGGGCAGGATGCAGAAGAGCCTGACCGAATGGGCATAATTATGCAGGAGTAGGGTAATCTATCCCCATTACCACAGGCATCCCTCACATGGCCTTGGCTCCGTAATTATTACGTGTATTTAATCCCCACTTTTGAGTGCTTCACCTGAGCGTCCCCTCGGCGTGAACCGTGCAAAGTAAGGGATGGATGTGAAATAGAGTACAGGCCGAGTTTATCAAGCAGGGTGAGATAAAATTGAATTAATTTGGCTCGGTGGAAGCTTAAGGGTTTGTTTTGATCTCCCCTTGGAAGCTTTAAAAAAGATACAGTAATACTTTTATACCACTTATGCCTACCTTTCATCAGATATGCTTATCGGATAGCGAAGAGGAAGCTCCAATGTGAGTATTAACACGGCAGTGTGAGCAGGGACCAAATGTGAATAAAAGGGGGTGACACTACGGATCACAGTGCGTTGCTGAAGGGTTATGTAACTAATCTGGACTGCACAGCATTTAATAAGACAGTGAAACGGTCCAAAAAGAGGCTCTCATCATGATTTACTAAATCTTCCGTCTCCGTCACCCACTGTGCCAAACAATACTCTGCAAACGACTGCAAAAGATTATTTTTTCCAATTCCACTTACTGATAATAAGCTTCCAGCAGACTGACCGATGTATTTAGTTTCCCATTAAGAAAATGGGTCCCTTAATAACTGCCCTTCCATGTTAATTGCTGTCACTTGTAACCACAGCCTGATAATTTGGCCAATGGGCTGTTTGAGTTTGAAAAATTGACTCTCTGCTGGAAATGATAACGTGCTTTTTTTTTGGTGCAAAGGGAGGTTAAAGCGTATAGCCTTGTGATGTGTGATGTTCAAGTGTTGCCACCAAGTTCATCATGGCAGATGTTCTTAATTCTAAACTGCTTTCCTTTATTGTGTGCTGTTTGTGATGACTTTTTTGGTATTTCAAGATTTAAAAGGTCACAATATACTCATTGTCAGGTTCAAAATTGTAATTTGGGTTTCTACAAACAACATTTTTAATGGTGTTGCGTCCAAAACACCCTTTATATTTCTCAGCATGCCATTGCTCAAAATCCTCGTTTACGCCCCGTCTGAAACGTTCCATTTTAGAACGTCTCTTGTTAAGCCCCGCAATCTGAAAAGCCCGGTCTGCTCTGATCGGCCTGAACCTCAGGGTAAGGTACATATCCTTATGACTTCAGTAAGGGGAGATACATCTAACTGGGGTTCTTTCAGAAAGGTAGAGACTGAGAAAAAGAGAGAGGGTTTCTAATCACACCAGAGACCCATATAAATGTTGAAAGACTATGGAACACTGAGATGTGTATATAAGGTGACCTTTACAATAAAGTATTTGGAAGATGGTGCTTTGAGTATAACAACTAAACTAAACTAAATACATAATGAGTGGGCATGTACAGGTCCTTCTCAAAAAATTAGCATAGTGTGATAAAGTTGATTATTTTCCATAATATAATGATAATAATTGAACTTTCATATATTTTAGATTCATTGCACACCAACTGAAATATTTCAGGTCTTTTGTTGTTTTAATACTGATGATTTTGGCATACAGCTCATGAAAACCCCAAATTCCCATCTCAAAAAATTTGCATATCATGAAAAGGTACTCTAAACAAGCTCTTAACCTAATCATCTGAATCAACTAATTAACTCTAAACACCTGCAAAAGATTCCTGAGGCTTTTAAAAACTCCCAGCCTGGTTCATTACTCAAAACCGCAATCATGGGTAAGCCTGCCGACCTGACTGCTGTCCAGAAGGCCATCATTGCCACCCTCAAGCAAGAGGGTAAGACACAGAAAGAAATTTCTGAGCGAATAGGCTGTTCCCAGAGTGATGTATCAAGGCACCTCAGTGGGAAGTCTGTGGGAAGGAAAAAGTGTGGCAGAAAACGCTGCACAACCAGAAGAGGTGACCGGACCCTGAGGAGGATTGTGGAGAAGGGCCGATTCTAGACCTTGGGTGACCTGCGGAAGCAGTGGACTGAGTCTGGAGTAGAAACATCCAGAGCCACCGTGCACAGGCGTGTGCAGGAAATGGGCTACAGGTGCCGCATTCCCCAGGTCAAGCCACTTTTGAACCAGAAACAGCGGCAGAAGCGCCTGACCTGGGCTACAGAGAAGCAGCACTGGACTGTTGCTCAGTGGTCCAAAGTACTTTTTTCGGATGAAAGCAAATTTTGCATGTCATTCGGAAATCAAGGTGCCAGAGTCTGGAGGAAGACTGGGGAGAAGGAAATGCCAAAATGCCTGAAGTCCAGTGTCAAGTACCCACAGTCAGTGATGGTCTGGGGTGCCATGTCAGCTGCTGGTGTTGGTCCACTGTGTTTTATCAAAGGCAGGGTCAATGCAGCTAGCTATCAGGAGATTTTGGAGCACTTCATGCTTCCATCTGCTGAAAAGCTTTATGGAGATGAAGATTTCATTTTTCAACAAGACCTGGCACCTGATCACAGTGCCAAAACCACTGGTAAATGGTTTACTGACCATGGTATTACTGTGCTCAATTGGCCTGCCAACTCTCCTGACCTGAACCCCATAGAGAATCTGTGGGATATTGTGAAGAGGAAGTTGAGAGACACCAGACCCAACACTGTGGATGAGCTTAAGGCCGCTATCGAAGCATCCTGGGCCTCCATAACACCTCAGCAGTGCCACAGGCTGATTGCCTCCATGCCACGCCGCATTGAAGCAGTCATTTCTGCGAAAGGATTCCCGACCAAGTATTGAGTGCATAACTGAACATAATTATTTGAAGGTTGACTTTTTTGTATTAAAAACACTTTTCTTTTATTGGTCGGATAAAATATGCACATTTTTTGAGATAGGGATTTTTGGTTTTTCTTTACTTTTTTGCCAAAATCATCAATATTAAAACAATAAAAGGCTTGAACTACTTCAGTTGTGTGTAATGAATCTAAAATATATGAAAGTCTAAGTCTGCAATTTTTATTTTATTTGCTTCTTTTATTCGCTTTTAAATGTTTTATAATGTGTTTTATGTATTCTAATCTTGCCCCTGTAAAGCACTTTGAGTGGCCTTGTGTCTGAATTGTGCTATATAAATAAACTTGCCTTGCCTTGCCTTGCCTTGCCTAATGTTTATCAGTACATTACAGAAAATATTGAACTTTATCACAATATTCTAATTTTTTGAGAAGGACCTGTATAAGGTTTAACTAGTTCTTATGTTAGGTTAGGTCATCTTGTTTCCTCTGCAGTGGAGACATTAGCACATCAAACTGTGTATCTTGATGAAGCATTATTCGCCTAATGGCAATGGATGGAGGGACCCATTAATCTCCATTTATCGGGTAATTCTGACCAAAATGTTGCTACATATTTTTTAAAGTCAGTAGCAAGCCCGCTTCTGATGTGTCCTTGCATGACAATAGTTATAATGAGCCTGAGTCCCCAGTCAAAACAACATGCACTTAATGTGGTCCTAAATAATTACAACACAACAGGCTTGGTTTATTTTAAGTTCAATCACACAGGGATGGAGTTTTCTTAAATAAAAAAAACTCATTACTTTAAGCATGAATACATTATAGTGCTGTACATGTCCCCTTGATTTATGTGATTGAACTGACACTGTATTGGGCCCAGCCTTCGATAACAAGGACAGTACCTCTTTTCAGGCTTGGCGACGGTCGATAGTTTGTCATCATTGAAGACTGAGTTGAGGGCTCGGTGTAATCTCTGGGGGAAAAAAGCAACAAATTAGCTGTCAAATGCTAACTGAGTATGGCTTGGTCTCTTTCTCTATATATGGTTATTCTTCTGGTGAACTTGAAAGGCTGTGTGAGAAAGAGAGGGAAAACAGCAACAACAAAAATTCATGTTTCACCGTCTAAATACAAATGGACTTCAAAAGTAAGAACACTTTGGAACAAATACTTCTTTATACATTCTGTAACAGATTTTCTTTTTACTAATTTAAATGTGCTACAAGGAACTTTAAAACATTTCTGAAACAGTCTAATGTCTCCTCTGATGATCATAAATTACATGTAACAGCAAACGACTAATTTATATCGTTTTTTCTTAATGTGTTTGTCATGGGTATGCTCACCCAGGAACTACAGCTTGCATAGTAAAAATACTTGCACTTTTGTCCAAAGGAGGCCCAAGAATGAAAACAAACTGAAAGTTCCTTGGAGCACCTTTAAATAATCAGAAAACTTAAACCGGCAATCATATTTTATTGCTAAATCATGATTGAAACGTTGCAGGACTGTGTTGTATGTGCGTGTATTTGTGTGCAAGCTCCATACCTGGCTGGTGTGCAGCCAGTATTTGTAGCGTGGCTCCTTGACCCTCGGGATCACCAGCTTGTATACGATGTGTTCTCCTAGTGTGGTCAGCAGAGATAAGGCCACGCCCACACAGAGCATCACAAACAGTCCAGAGAAATGCTTTATGCCCATCTGCAGTGTCTGGAGACAGACAAGGGAAGAAAGGACAGGGGTGACAAAAAGTAGAATGCCCGTAATGGAAAAGTACAGTGATTTCATCTTGCCACTTCACACTGCAATCTGCAAAAAAAAAAACTTATGATTGAGAACAATAATAAACCTCCATTTTGTTTGGGCTTCCTTATCTTATCTAAGCACTTTTCAGTAGTAGGCATGGCAGTCGCTTTAGGTTGTAAGACATATTTCTCCAGCTCTCCCTTTCAGGAGTATACCAGTGTAATTCAACTCAGTTCTTTTTTTGTGATATAAGTACCCTTGAACTGCGTGTTTTCATTGATGGATTCACCACAGTCAAAATGTCCACCGTCTCTATTACAGGACTTTTGGCCGACCTCCCGGGAGTGATTGGCTTCCCGCTTGTTTTCAAAGTGCCATTAAAAACAGCTCGCTTCGTCAAAACGCCGCACCGACAATCAAAATGCATCATGTATTTTTTTTCTCCTCTCATAGCTTGACTTTACAACACCACAATCACTGCCACTGCAGCTGTAAAAGCTTCCTACTCCAAAGAAAATGAGCGTGAGGAGACTATTGCTGAGGTCTGCTTTGAACTCCTACCAGAAGTTACACCACAAAGCAGTGGAAAAAGTGATAATAGTGTCACCAAAACGGGGATTTAACAGGATTAGAAAGTCGGCAAGTGTAAACTGCAATGCCTGCATACAGTTCTCAATTCAGCCTTGTATTTTTCAATGAGAAATTGGAAATCAGATGTCACCTTCCACTCTGTTACTTCCCTGGAAAAATACAGCACAGGTTTCATTTCATATCAATGTGACTTTTTTTTTTACTGTTTTGTTTTTATTCTCTAGAGATTCTGCTCCAGAGAAAATCCTCAGATAGTCTCACTATGAGTTATGAAACTGAAAAGAGACTATACATTTTCCCCCCGCCATCTTAAATTACTGTATCACTTAACTCTATTCTAAACGTGTCACTTTAGAGAAAGAGAGGTATCATGAGTCTGCAAGTGTAAACTCTACTCCTGTGACAGCGCACTTTTCCTAATTGAGCACTTGTTACAGCAGTAGCCCATTCTCCTATGAATCTTTTTACTGCCGAGTATGGAACAGCTTGTGACACGGCTGCAATGACCGCAATATAGAGTCACGTTGGAAAAAAATAAATACATGATGGATTAAATTCCTCATTGCTGTGTTGTGACTTGGCGAGCCGGCTGCAATGAAATGTTGGCCGCACAGACAGTAGTCGCATCTGACGGCTGGAAAGGAGATTTGAAACTTTGTGGGAATTAATTGACACAGGGAGATATATTCAGTGGTGTTATCCTTTAGCGGCAAGACAATCTTGCTAAGGATAAATGGCAGTGATCTAATTTAATACCTAACTAACTCCAGTGCATAAAAGAAGCAGTGTAAATTATTTCGTATATATCAACCCCCTCCAAGATTCCTCACAGTTCTGGCCGTTCCTTGTATCAGCACATTTCAGCATATTCTACCACTTTTTGGCAACAGATACACTTTCTGTCTTTTTTTCACTGAAGGTAACACTCATAACACATAATGCACACATCCACTTCCATGTTTTTTTTTTCTTAACCTTCCTTTGGTTCACTTCACTCATTGAATAAATATGAAAAATATAATATAAATATGCCGAACATTGTATGGATAACTTCTAATAAAAGCACATAGCACTGATAATCTTCGTCCCTTTCGATCACAATTCATCTCTCGGTAATGTTACGTCTGGCCTCTTTTATGTAAGGTAATTCAATACTATGTCATTTATTGGTATTGATTGTATTACTATAAATGGGATCAACTTCTTTGGGGGCGACAGAGAAGCTGGCCCAGTGCCAGAGAGTTTTTGGCTGCCTCACTGAAGCCAATCCATCAGATCTTTCTTTCTTTCTTTCTTTCTTTCTTTCTTTCTTTCTTTCTTTCTTTCTTTCTTTCTTTCTTTCTTTCTTTCTTTCTTTCTTTCTTTCTTTCTTTCTTTCTTTCTTTCTTTCTTTCTTTCTTTCTTTCTTACTTTCTTTTTTTCTTTCTTTCTTTCTTTTCTTTCTCTTCAGAATCGCCGGTTGGCCGCTGGTGGTGTAGCAGTCATTCATCCCAATAAGAGATTGTTAAAGAAATGCTGAGGAGGACTAAACTGAAGACGGCCTAGTCAGTAGTTCATATTGCTGAAATCACATAAATCTCCCGCCGATACCGTCAAGTGTTCATTGTGACAGCACATTGTCACTGTGCCAAAACATGCCGCTTTAGTTAGAACTTGGCTGCATTATGCAAGTGAGCAAGGTGATGTTTAAAGTTTGGGTTGATTTAATTGGATGATACATAATATCTATATAATTTATTTTACCACATTATCTGTAAGCAGATAATGTGGTAAGGAGCCAGACGTGTGTGTGTGCACATGATCAGCACACTGCACAAACCATACTTTTTTTGAGCAGCTCACTCGGCCGTCGCCGTGGGCAGGTGGAGGCATGATAGTGCTAAATGAAATGGACCTGGAGCTATGTCAACGTCTGCATCTGCTACAGGTCTGACTGTTGCAACAGGGGAACACGCTTCACTTCCTCTGCTACTCAGACGAGACTCATGAGGTGGTAATTTACATTAACGTATTAAGTATTTAGGTAATGCTGTCATTACAAGGCACACGGCAGGAGTGCTTCTTAATGAGACAGCATAACGAGCAACCAGCAGCTAGGGGCAATACGGCTATATGAAAAAGAAAACTGTCATACAGTAGTCTACCTAAGAAAAATAAATAATGAAAAAGAACGCCACAAAATTACGGAAGGAAGATGGGACAGAGTGGGGACACAGAGTCCTTTGAAGAAGTACGTTTTTAGACGTAGTGCTTGATAACAGGGAGAGTGCAGCTGAGTCGGCCCTGAGGTTGGAGCCACTTTTGGGGATTCCCGAAGCCACAGCTGGGCGGAGACACGGCCAGGCTGCTAAGAGAGCTATAAGTGTTCGGTAATAGCAGAACACAACGGAGCACCGGGGGCCTGCACACTGTTTAGGAGTGAAGTAATGGGGACACAGCTTGGTTCACAGCTGCAGGGTCAGGGGGCCAGGCTTTGAATTAGCAAGGGCCAATTACTGAACATGGAGGTAATGGAGGCGGTGCAAGTATTCTGAAAGATCAGCAAGAAAAATGGTGAAACTTGGAGCGGGTCCCTTTGGTACGAAGGGTTTTATAGGGCTTTGCTAAGGGGAAGGAAAGCTACTTTCATACAATGATGGTATAGTCTGAATTTGGAATTATGCCAAAGTATATGTCATTTTATGTTCTATGATACAGACTGTACCCAGTGAAATAATAAATATGCTGTATAGTGCATTACTTAAAGCTGCATTTGATTTTAGTTTCGGGCACTTGAGGGCAGTGAGATAAGTTGTAAACACTACAGTGATGCGTATACTCCTTATATTTGTGTGGTGGCAAACATGACCTGCCAAGGCTGAGCAACATTATCAATCATTCAAAGTCACGTTTCCAGTGTGTTTTCCTGTTTCCAAACCAATACTTACAATAGTCACTCTCACTTTGGACTCAACTTACTCCAAAGGGACGATATGTGGCTTCTTAAGCTGCTAAGTGCTTAACAATGTTCCCCCGCTCCTCAATAAATCTGCTGAAGTTGGAGAAGGGGATGATGAGAGCAGCAAGATGAAGTGTTTGGTTACAATTGCAGGCATTTCATAAGCGACCCATTTCATATTAGAAATAGTTTGATTATTACATTCCAATTTTCTTTGCCTTTCATATATTTGGCAGGAAGGAAAAAAAAACCTGTGATACGATAATCCATGGATGGGGATAAGGAAGATACAGATACTGTACATCAACATCAATTTCAATGTCTCCCATCGTACAAGACAATAACAATTTGCTGCTGTTTTTTTTTTCCTACCTCGGTCACAGCGAAGGAGCGCTTCCCGCAGGGCAACACCTTGTACCATTTGTCATGCAGCGTGTCCATGAAACCGTCCGACTTGTACTGACTAACAAGCTCCGAGATGTTGGAGGTGAGCGGAGAGTTCTGAGGGAGGCCAATTCCATAGCCTGCCAGTGGAAATACACAGTGCAGGCTCATTATTCCTCTGTCACAACAGCAAAAAAAAAAAATCTCACTTCACCCACTATGAACTGCCATTTTTTTTTTTGCTTTGATTGGATAAAGGCTGCGCTCAAGAATAAGGGAAATAACTGCTGAGCACGAAGAAGGGGAGTCTTGGCAAAAACTGCCAGTGGTCAGAAAAAAAACACCATTATTTCTCTAAAAGTAGCACTTGACTTTGGCAAGCAAATCTCAGAATTAGCATGCTAGGAAAGTGTGACAAATTCAGCAATAGCCAATTACAGAAGTACCTTGCCTCGGTAGGAAGCACACTGATTGATTTGCATTGTGTGGTGAGTGAAGGCGTAAGGGTGCATTAAGTAATTACCAACAACACTGGAATCTGGGACTATGGTGACCTGACCGTTGGGAGGAAGAAAATATGCTAAAAGGACCACAGATTTACAGGAGATAATCTGTTGAGAGCCCTAAGATTAACTGGTGTGCAAATTGTTGAGTGATGGATATTGTAAAAATGAGGTCTGCGCTAACATTCTCATAGTCAGTTAGTGTGCTGTTATGCAGGAAGACCAAATGATATTTAATTATAATTCAAAAGCAAAACACACTTGTGAATTCAGAAATCAGACTATCTACCAATACAAACTGATCAAAATTATAATTGAGTCATAACCTTAATCTAAAATGTTCTTCATCTACAAATTCTCTATTCGATTGCTCAAAACATCCACTATGCTGAATGTGTGTCCTAAATAAGCAAGTCTTTTGTCAATGATGTGTCATGATACCTTCTATAGCAAAGGGTTTTCCGACTGTCAGTGTTTTACAGTCTGCGTCTATGGAGACTTCATAATCCAGCAGAGCTTTGTCCATGATGAAGGCATCCAGCTTCTGAGGGTCAGCCCTGTAAACACACAGCAGGTTGATAAAACACAAAGTGCACTTCAAGATGTCGCAAAAGCAAGTCATATTCTTTCACTTCACACACTCTAGACAACAATCCACTGCTGCAAACAATGTTGGACTAGGGAGTGCAATGAACAATTTCTGACTGAGATGGCAAAAGCTCCAATTTTTACCTGATTTTACAGCATGCAATGTGTGGCAGTGTTGACCTCAAATGTGCCTTTCAGAGACAGATCCATAGCCACCCTAGTCATTTAATTGGGATAGCATGTATAACAATAGCACACACACAGAAATCTTACATCTTCCTGGAACCAACTCCAGAAACATTTATTTGAAAGCACTCACATTACAACTTAGGCCCTTTAACGTCTCCTGAGACATACACTAAAATAGACCTTACTTTGTCATCTCACTCCAGGTCCTAATGTCAAACCTCTGACCTTACAGAGAGTGTAAAGAAAGAAAAAAAAGTTATTTTTTTCTTGTTTTGGACGTACACTTTAAAAGGTTTCACTTCACTTTGGCGTTATATGCAAGACAAATTACTGCCTGTCTCTCTGCCAATTTACTCGCATTCCTCATTTCAAGCCTCTTATGTAGAGGTGTGATATTAATAAGTCACAACACAGTCAGTGAAGCTTTTACACAATCAACTCAAAATGTATTTACTGACAGCTAAAGCCTAGCACAATATACATGCTCCAAAGCCTTTTTCAATATACTGTATTCTCTGTATTATATTTGCTTGTTATCAAGGACAGTGTTAGAAAATCCTCAGCTATCTTTTGAGCAGAAGCTGGTGGTTGATTATTGCATGGGGACTTAGCTTACAGCTTATGTTTTTTGGTCTCTCAAACCATGGTATGCTATTGATTGATGCTACTGTGTTTTTTTTTAAAGAACAGAGCACTTCCTTGACATTGACAGATTACCTAACCTGCATCAGTAAAGCTTGTATAAGTAACTGAATCATGTGTTTGCACGCTAGGGGCATGACAAGGAAATGCCACTAGTGACACGACATTTAATACAAGGCTAATGTCAGACACAGCGGTAACATTCATGTTGAATCACAGGGAGGTTGATCACGGACAAGTCATAACGGAAAGACCTGTTAGCATCTAGGTAAAAATACTTCGATTTTTTTATCATTTCTGGTATGAGCTTGTTATTCAAGACTGCATAAAGGCATAATAAAAGCCGCATTTCCAATATCGCTACCACTTTAAAAAAGCAAGTTTCCTGATGGCTAATAATGCCCCCGCCAGTACACTTTCGTACAAATTATGATTATATTGCAGGCAGCCTGTGATTTGTTGTTGCTACAGCTTCAATTGCTGGGATGAGACACACATTGGGAAAAACACATACCGTAATAGGTGCATATTGTGCAGCGATGACAACCATGACAACTGCAAACAGACATCTACATTTGAATACATCTCCAAACCTGCAATGGCGGTATAGCAATCAGGGGTGATGGGATTTTTTTATCACTCATAATAAAAATAAAAAAACATATTTGACCCAAAATATGATCATGATAAAAATCTAAAATTTGTTTTCTTCAAACTATGCAATAACATGTATTCTAAATAGCGCATTCAACACTTGATCTGTGCAGAAAGGTAACCATAGCGGTCTTAAAATCCAGTTTTAATTGGTTAAATTCATGAATTCTGAGTTTAATCTCCACATGGGGAAACTCCTGTCAATGCAGTACATAGTAGATACATTGTACTATAACGTGGGATTTAAGGTTCTAGTGCAGACATGCCTTTCTCAGTGATAACTAATGCTTGGTGCCTTGGGGAGTGAACGCTGAGACCTGAGTGTTCACAGATGCATTACCACGGCACACTTGAATGCTGTCTCGTTCCCTCAGTTGTAATTTTTCTAAAGACGACATATTTCCTCGAACCCTCTTAATCAGCATTTTACAAGCTCAGTAAAAGAAAAAAAAAGAAAATATATAAATCTTGTTTCATCCGTTAAAATTGTGTCCTATCCAGCTGCTGCGGCCTCTGTTCCAGTTTCCTTTCCTGACTATATTCTGCTTTGCTCCATGGGGGATGCCAGTTGAATGTTGAAGCAGCTTAGGATGACAGCAATGGCAGGGTAAGGAGGAGGCTGAGATGTGAATGCCAACAGGCAGGCGTGTTTCGGGTTGGGGAATGACAGCACATTTCCCCTCCCCCCTCAAATTCTGACTTTCCATGGACATGCAGCACTTTTCAACAATCCATTTTTTTTCAAAGATGACACAGTTTCGTACCTCTATTGTTTATCAGGGAGTTATGGCAACAAGAGATCACTTTAAGATACTTAAATGTGAGTTCTCAGTGTGTTCCATGTTCAGTGACGCTTACCCTGAACGTACAGTACATTATTTCCCGTGAGTGTGTGTGCGCCTGAATGCTCATGTTTGTGTCTCTACATGGTGTATGTGGACAGAAGAGCATGTATAACATTGTCTTTACTTGAGATTGTGGATGCCATCTGGCGTTGCCGGGACGTTGAATCTTCGCATGTAGTCGGCCATCTCGGGGAAACTCTTCTTGAGGTAGTCCTCGGCGCTGCTCTCTCTCACTGTGGCAAATCGGAATCCCTGAGAGGGATGGTGCAACTGCAAGAAAGAAACCCAAATGTTACCCCTAAAATGACTTCACAAAGCATACATATTAATGAGCTTAAAACGCTTCAGTCTTGTGTTTGTCTTTTCCTTCAGTTGGAATTGTTAACGTTCAAATGCAGACAGAAAGTGTGTGTGCAATCCACAGTGATTTGTGTTTTCTTTTCTCAAACCGACTTTCAATATCCTTGCTCTCTAGTGATTCAAGGACTTGGTGATTTGACGAAAAAAATTCATTTCCTGCCCCCAGTGGCCCTTACAAAGGTGATGTAATAATGCAAATGCGTATTTGAAAGCTTGTACACAACAGCCTGTGAATCAACTACAGATAAACAAAACGATGTTTGCAGACATACTCAAATGAAATAAAAAGGTGTACCAGGAATATAAGAACAAACAATACAAATTAAACCTATTTCCAAAACCATATTTGTAATTGAAAAATGACGTCTGTGGAAATACATGTGCGGAAATACATCACCTGTTGTTTAATTGAAAAAGATGTTGGTGGAAAATCATCTCAAACACATACTGTATAGCCTAATCCAAATTGATAAAGTAATGAAATATATGGAAAGTGAATATGAAGATTGACTTTAGATTAAATTTAAACTGCTGAAAACACATTTGTCGATCAAATTAAAGCTTCAGAAATAAGTAAATATGTTTTAAGCATTACTCTTGAGACGTTTAAAACTTAGAGACTTCGTAAATATCGAGGGCTTGGAGCAAAAGGGGCGTAAGTGACATATTTTGCGAAAATTACTTTTATATATCTTTTTAAAGGTCTTGATTAGTTCAAGAATAACGTCACTAAACATTTTACTTTTTGAAATAAAGGCTGAAAACATAAAGGCGTAAGTGAAAACCTTCAGTTGAGTTTGGAGCAAAAAAGGCGTAAGTGCACCGAGCTTGGCGCACAAAAGGCGTAAGTGCATCATAAATAGGCTCAAGAGCTGACAATATGGAGGGATTGCAGAAAAGACCAACATTTACACTACAGAAAACGTGTTTTTGAATATGTTTGTAGAATTTGATATACCCACATATGATGGAGACAATTTGGACACTAAAATAAACACTTTATTTTTTATTTCATTTTAATAAATATATTTAAAATTATTATTATTTTTTTCTAAAATATGAATTCCTTGAAACATAATCTCTATTAAGGTAGAGATTGCTTCCATATGCTGTTTTTTATTAAATATTTATGGTCAATAAAAAGTTTGTTTTTAATCTCCTGTAAAATTCTGAAAATGTCACTTACGCCCTCTGTGCGACAAGCCCTGGATATGCTTTGAGCGCCTTCAACATGTCCCTGACTTGTGTAGCCTACCTTTGGGTCGTGTATCCCTGACAGTTGTTCGTAGGTCTTCTCGCCGACCATGACGGCGGCTAGGTTAGCGGTGTACTGGGACAGACAGAACAGACAGAAGATGGCCCAGAGGTTCATCAGCAGGCGGCCCGTCCAGCACTTTGGCGGCTTGATGGCCACCGTTCTCCCGAAGAGAATGCCGTAGCACACGTTGAGCGCCGAGGAGAAGGAGAAGACGCGGTCGCGGTTGCGTCCGCGGGGCGTCATGCCGAAAGGGCTGGTCCACTCGTACAGGGTGAGGAAGACAGCGGTGACATGGAGGGAGACGAAGATGCCCAGCCACATGGACCAGTGAAGAGGCCACATGAAGGCACCGATGGGGGCGGCTGTGTCACGAGTACGGACCTGGGTAGTGGGGGGAAATTATAAAAGTAAGAAAATGGTGTCACTGTCCATAGGGTAAAGACTACGATTTCATAAAAGTGTGGATGGCATTTGGAAAGTATTTGCATCTTGTTTTATAGAGTATTGTCTATTTGATGTTTGATATGCCACTGCTGTTTCTTTCTGGGCTTATTTCACCAATTTGAGTTTGGAACTGAAGCAGGATCAGGAGTCTCGCAAAAAGTCGATGAAGCAAGACGAATGGGATGAAAATATATTGAGAGCTACGGAAATGGCACAATCTAACTAGTGTACTGTTATCAAATGCCATCGCAACTGCAGATAAGGACGCCGTCTGTGACACTGTTGTTTGGGAGAGAGATACCAGAGATAGTAGAAGAGACAGCGACTGTAACACATCTTTCTCTATAGTGGCATGTTGAAAGGAAGAGAGAAGAGCGAGTGATTACCACCATTACTAAGACCGTCAGCCAGTGGGATTAGGTATAGTAATTGTAGTAATGGGGTCAACCCACAAAGATGTCCACTCACCAGTCTATACCCTTATGGAGAATTGCATTAGAAACCAATCAGGTTGGGCTTCTTGCAGTAATAAAATTGCTGTATTGATACTGACCACCGGCATACCATACAAGCGGAGAGAGTTGAAGCTAGGTCAATGGCAGGAAGCGGATAAGGATAAGTGCTACAAGGAACTTTTAAATACTCTGAAACAGTTTAATTTTTCCTCTGATGATCATACATTACATGTAACAGCAAACAAGATCATCAGTGCAAAGAATTTTATTTGTATATATAGTCTTTTGTAATGCCTTTGTCATGGGTACGCTCACCCAGGAACTACAGATGGAGTAGTATAAACACCACCGCTTTTGTCCAAAGGCGGTGCAAGAAATATCACAAACTGAAAGTTCCTCGGAGCACCTTTAACAAGCGGAGATATAAAGAAAACTGTATAAAATGAGGGAAAGAGCAGCACTGACCAGAATCCCCAGGCTGGTGGAGAAGAAGGGTGAGGTGAAGTCGATGACTTTGCTCCTGGCTGAATTGATACTGAAAGATCCCACTGCCAGATGGGCGGCTCCACTGAGCAGATCGCCCACCAATCCCGTCCAGCGGCCGTTCTTGAAGCCCCCGTACTTGCCGTCGCCTACGATGTAGAGGTCATATGTGAAGCCCATGTCCTCTGCCAGCTTCTCCAGCAGGTCAACGACGTAACCGTAGCAGCACTTCTTGAGATCCGTGGGGAGAGATGCGTTGGGCCCCGCCAGGTTGTGAAAGAGCTTGTCCAAAACCGAAGATTCGTTGGTGAGAGGGTCCAGACACAGTGTGCCTGCGGGACACAAACCGTCGCCGTCCACCTCGCGGGTAAATACAAAGGGGTGCTCCACCAGCGTCACCACCCTCTTGTGCAGCCGCGTTGTTCGGCGCCAGTCCCCTCCGGCCCCGGAACCCTGGTAGTTTTTCCAGGCCCCCTTGTCCATCAGAACGTTGCCCCTGCGCCAGCGTCCCAGACGGGTCCAGGTGGGCTGGCCTAGGGGGTCCAGCTGCAGCGACCAGATGTAGTGATGGGCGTCTGTGATGACAGTCTGGCTGTCAGCGTCTCTGGATATAGAGCCGCTCTGGCCCTCAAACGTTGTGTTGGATAGAAATCTAGGAGAGAAGGGAAAGAAGATAGAGGAAGAGTTAGAGAAGATAAGATCATTGTTTGTCTTTTAACACACAGTATGTCTTGGGTGTTTGTTCCTTGCAGGTATTTGAATGGAAAGAAAACATAGACAAATGCTTAACATATTTTGAAAAAGAAAGAAATAAAGATCTTAGTCCAAATCATACAACTGCATGATGTACATCTGCAAAGGAAGTTTAGGAATTATGTAGCTGTAATGTGCAATACTATTAGTTAGTTTGTAAAAGAAAAATCCTGATTTAAGGTGTAAAACCAGTACTGGAGAGGTGCATTATGTTGTTTGCCTCAGTGGCTATCTAGGCAGTGTGTGTGTGTGTGTGTGTGTGTGTGTGTGTGTGTGTGACAGGATAAGACGGACCACGGTCCAGTGATCACGCCATCTCTCTCACTGAGCCATGCTACTGGCTGTCTGAGAGTGTCAGATACTAGAGCAGACGTGCACACTCAAACCCTCATGCAGTATAAACACACACACATTTGTCCTCTGGAATGGATACGTTCGGACGTAAGAAAGAATGCAGGCATCCACTCGGTGCAAAGAGAAGCTCACACACCTATTCCATATGACTCCAGGAGGCAATGATGTAAATGATGTGACCTTTCCCGAAGCATCTCTTTCGTGTCAACGTTTCTCACCAGGAACCTCTCCATTTCAACATCTTGTCTATTTAACTACATCTTGTACTGGCATTGAGTCAACGTGACAGCTTAAGAAGTCTGTCTAAATGTCAGTTTCTTCAGTGCAACTTGTCAGCTACCCGGGAAGTGTGTCCTTTTCCTCATTGTAATGAATGGAAGTGACAGGTTCTTGCACCTACCTTACAAAACACATGGTGCTGTGTGTTTAACGTGAAATGTCACGTTTCAGTAAAAGGTCAGGTTTAGTAAGAAAGGGATAATGTGTAGCGAAGGGGCCCTCCGAGAAATATAGACAGACAAGGTGAACAGGAGCCTGACACGCAGTGGAGGTATCTTGTTCACCTTAAAGGTCTGTATTTCTCAAGAGTGACCCGTTCCCTATACATTATCCCACTTATTACATGGCTTCTAACTACATTAATCTATTAATTGAAGTAAATTGTTGTTTTAAGCTTGGGTTTATTGATTTAGAAATGCTTTTATGGCTTACGGTACAACAAAAGTATCCGCTATGGCGGTTTGTGGCCAGACATACTCACATCGTCTTGACTGGAGTCTTTTCAGAAATGAACCATGACTACAAACATCCCTGCTGTCCAGATATGTTCCAAGTCATTTTGAAAAAAGTACTTAATAGTTTTGTGAAGGAGTAGTAAGTGTTCCATCAGAACAATGTCCGTATTTTCCGGTCGCTGCTGCATTGCTCCATCCCCAACCCAATCGCCGGAGAAAAACGTCCTCACTGCCATCCCACAAGTCTTACACACATGACATGCTACACCAAACATGGATAATGATGTCCAAGGTCAATGTTCTGTCCATGTTCAACAGATCAGTGCAGTGAATGTTCCGTATGTGGATTTTTCCCATGTAACTCTTGGTAATGGATTTGACGGACCATTTCCTCTCATGCATGGAACAGACAGAGAGCAGTAAGTAGCAAAGCCCACACTCCCACTAGCTGTGGAGCAGAAATCTCTGCAATGCCACTAAAATAATGAGAACTCAATGCTACTTATGTAACTGGGATAGTTCTTGATAGGCTCCACTCATTAGTATACTACATAATTATTCTTATCTAAACAGGCCAGTTTTCAGTGGTTGAACTGACAGTCCAACAACACTGCAATGCCTGCGACGTCTTAGGATGTTTGCAACCTCAGGTGTGGCATACAAAACCAGAATACGCACACTATATTAACTTCACAGTCTGGAAGAAGCATCAGAGGCAATGGGGATGTCATTTCCCATTCAATATGTATGCATTATTCATTTCCGGTGGTGGAATGCAATCAAGTCCTACGCATTTAGTTTTTCCTTTTTATTCAATTCGTTTTCATTATTATTGTGACAGTTATAGTAAGTTATTACTGAACAAATGGAGATTCTACATAAGTAAGTACAATCTTATTTAATATGATGCATTATAGATTACAGATCATTTATAGAAACTGCAGAAAAGTTAGTGAAATGACCCAAAACGCATATATTTCTGATGTGTACTGATGTGTTCTGATGTGTGTACTTTCACTGTAAATCTTTAACGGCATCATTCATACATACATTTTCTCAAGAATTTTCAATGTAGGACATGGTTTATTCACTGTGGTGCTTATTTGACTTAAATAAAGGACTGAATACTTCCTTCACCAGCACATAAAAGGTTTTTCTGAAAATGAATGATAGATGCCCCTTATTCATCGTACACTTTTAACTCAGATAGGGTATGTTTTGATTTCCTCATTACACCAAGAATAATTTTTGCAAAGTTTGCCTTTTAATGAAGAATCAGAAGTTAGTATGGAAAAGCTTGAATCACAAAAAAAGCTTTTGTCCAGCGAGCTGATGACTAGTACAAGGACATTTGCTTGTTGAATAAATTCGACAAGCAAGTCGTTTTATGGTCACTGACTTACAAACGAGACCTTGACTGCTTCAGCAATACTACCATACAATGCTTAACAATGAGACATGAATGACTTCCAACCTGCATGACATACTGTGTCATTTTGAACTAGAGGAGTCACAGTGGTGTTTTAGGCTGAACAGTGACGTCTGGGTGAATCACAGATCTTTACTAACTCAATGTCATGGACGCCTTGTGTTATTTCCTTGTGAATTACCTCAAGAAGAATTTGAATGTGATATAGTGACTGCGGATGAAAATTAGTTCATAGCCAACTTTGGTACTGCTAATGAGCTGTACATTGTCCCTGTCAAATAAACAAACAGATAAATAAATATAGGGTGTGACCACAAAGCTATACAAAAGGGAGAGAGCAAGCTAGGAATACATTTCCATATCCCATATACTCGCAAAACATGAATCAGTTTGTTTAAAACATCTTTTTGGCAGAACGAAAAGCTACAAAAATAAGCAAATGTATAGCCGTCTTTTTAGCAGCATGAAAGAGTCTGCTAAGAGCATCAACCAGTCTCTCCCTGAAGCAAACAGAAAGTATTTTATGACCCTCTGAAGGCACATTTATCATATATCATTTTCTACCTTTATAGCTCACCAAGCTGGCAATTCAGGCTACTATTACTTTGGTGTGTGTGGACATGCATCACTTTAAAATGATTCCTATCAAGAAAGGCTGTCTCCGGTGGGAAGATAAAATGATACGATAAGCATCTGAAATTTTTTCCTGGCCATATCTGATCCGGTAATACAGATACTTTTGCCTCCAGTATGTGCATCTCCAGGGGTTATTTACAGTATCCACACTAAAATGTCATTCTCTCTTTATTTTCTACTCGATCATTCGCTTCCTATTTCTGCACCCTGCTCTTTCTCTTGCCCTGCTATGTTATCTCATCTTTTGCCACCTACCAAGTAACTCGCCTCTGCCAGTTTATCAGGCTGGTGGTCAATCCTTATCAGTCCTTCTCAGAGGCTGATACACTATAAATCCAGGTACTTTGGAATATCATACACTGTGTTGTCTCTTAACTTTAAAACAATGAAGTATAATTATACCATACACACATCACATGGAATTGCAAGTCTAATCCCTGCATACAGCCAAATCTGATTCTTGTGCTACAAAATAATTGCAAGGTACAGTCATTTAATTTTGCTTAAAGCATAGAACACTTTAACAGCTGACTTCAACAGTTAACAACATGATGGATGGTTAACAACACCCATTAAGTTGCCTTTCACCTAATAGGTGATCTACAATGACCACATTGGGGAGTATATAGGGAACCCCAAAGAAGACCCTGCCATCTGTAGTCATCACAATATGGCCCTTTTCACAGTTGCTCAGAACCTTTCACTAGCCCATTTTCCCCACTTCCGAGACCTCAACTCTAAGAACTGACTATTCACTATTGTCAGATATATCCCACCCTTTGACAAGTGCTATTGTAATGTGATGTTCAATATTATTCACTTCACCTGTCAGCAGTTTTAATGATGTGGCTGATCCATTTCAATCAAAAGGTTTAAGAATAAATAATTAATTTATTCAAATGTGCTGGAGATATTAAAAGAGTCTTTGGTGATTAAACCCCATCGCGAAATCATCTGAAGGGGGCAGCAAAATCCTGGGCTGAGCAGAATAGAAAATACCATCTGCATTATTTCACCCGCCAAAATAAATCAAATGCCATTTCTGCTTTTGATTGCCTCCGTCTGAAGTCAAAGAGCCATAGCAAACTGTCCCATACGAGAAATCCGAGCTTGTCAGGCGTCAGTAGCTAAGGGGGCAGAGGGTCAATTGGGCAACAGCGCTTGAACAAGATAATCCTAGCCACTTGAGGTTTAAGTTATCACATTGTTAAAACTGTTGGATAAAAAAAAAAAGATTTCAACATTTTATTGTCTTTCAGAGCCAGCTTATTGCACCTATTTCCTGTTATTGTACCATCCTTGTGCTGCCCAATGTACTGAATACTCCATTTGGGCTATTTCCTAAACATAATTCTAACTGATGTGCCATGATAGAAGTTCCCCACAGGATCAACTGAATGATCAGAAATTGAAGCTTAAAAATAAATGGGGTGTGATCATCCGGATGAAGAAATTACAGCTAGAGCCTTCCTGATCCTTTTTGGATCCAACCCTGAGACACCAAATGGAGAGAGAGAGAGAGAGAAAGATGGAAATGAACGTAAACATAAATAAAATAGTTGGCCAAAAAGAATAGCCTGAAGTAACAGATTGACCCTTTTAGAAAAGAAGAAGAATTAATGATTCTTATGTCTCATCATGGAATGATAATTTTTCAACGTTATTAGTTTACTTTTGATTCATTTCCCATTCAAACAGTACCATTCATTATTAATCTCAGTTAATTTAGTCTATAAATATTGCAAACATTCAGAAGCAAATTGGTGCGGGGACATCCATTTGCTTTCAGTATTGGCAAGATCCCCCCTGAGTCATTTCTACATTGGGAATCAAAGAATCCAACTTCCAAACACACTGTGCCACTTTTAAGCACCACAAACCGCCAACATTAAACCACCACTGGCTGATTAGCTCTCCCTTCCCTGAAGCAATTTCAGTTGCGAGATCTGGGCCTATTTGCATACATATATGCATGGCCCGCTTGCCACAACATTATTAAATGTTTTTCTTTATTATTTCATACAGAAAGTGAAATGGATTTGGAATTATTTGTACTGTTATTAAACAGTACATGTGATGTGTTACAGCAAGAAGCAACAGTTAGGGAATTAAATAAAGGAACCCTGTTGGTTAACTCAACTTCTACAGAGAGCTCTGACATACGGTTGCTAATGGCACCCTTTTATCTTTTCCTCCTATGTTACGATTTGTCACTTTCACTATGGAAAACAGATTCCTCAAACATCAGCACCAATGCAAGTTCTAGAAGTAGGACAAACCTACTATGTTTTAATTTAGGAAGTTAGGTCTGATATCACAGGAGATGTTTTTTCTTTGAAATAACCACATGGCCCACAGCATCTTCATTAATTAGAATCACAAATACATTTCTGTTTGTATTTGAAATTCCTAAGTAATCTCCTCACACATTACATATTCCACACCCCTGTGTAAATCCTTTATCTGACACCTGCTCTCTAGTTTTAGCACATGGCCTGGAGGAAAACATCTGACGGAATATCTGGCTCTTTAATTTGTCAACTCTCTTTGTACTATGAATGCTGTTGTACAAATTAGGCCTTGTGGCACTGTTTTGACATGATGACGTGGTCCTGATGGCATCATCGGTCTGTGACCTTCAGCTCTCACTGGATCGGTTCACAGCCGAGTGTGAAGTGGCTGGGATGAGGATCAGCACCTCTACATCTCAGACCGTGGTTCTCAGCAGGAAATCGATGGATTGTCTACTCCATGTAGGGAATGAGCCCTTACACCAAGTGAAGGAGTTCAATTACCGTGGGGTCTTGTTTACGAGTGAGGGGACAATGGAGCGTGAGATTGCCAGAGAAGGGAAGCAGCAGTAGCGGTATTGCAGTCGCTTTACCGCACAGTTGTGGTGCAAAGACAGCGAAGTCGGAAGGCAAAGCTTTCGTTCTACTGGTCGATCTATGTTCCCACCCTCACCTATCGTCATGAAGGCTGGGTCATGACCAAAAAGACGAGACTGCGGGTACAAGCGGCCAAAAGGGGTTTTCTCAGGAGGTTGGCTGGCTTCTCCCTAAAAGATAGGGTGAGAAGCTCAGTCATTCGTGAGTAACTCGGGTCAGAGACCCTATTCCTTTGCATCAAAAGGAGCCAGTTGAGGTGGTTCGGACATCTGGTAAGGACACCCAGATGCATCCCTAGGGAGGTGTTTTAGGCATGTCCAGCTGGGAGGAGACCACGGGTAAGACCTAGGACTACGTGGAGAGATTATAACTCCTCACTGGCTTGGGAGCGCCTCAGGATCGTGGCCAGGGAAAGGGAAGTTTGGGGTCCCCTGCTGGAGCTGTTGACCCCGCGCCCAACCCCAGGTAAGTGGTTGGTGAACGAGTGAGTGTTGTGACAAGCTACTTTTCTCATTTGCAGATATCTGCATTTCAAATCATTTTGTACATTTAAGATTTAACTTGTTGTACATTGTTGTCGATTCATTATTTAAATAGAATACAATTAAATTAATATTTTCAAGCACCCATTAATTGTCTTTATTTTTTCAACTCGCTTGGTGACATTTTTTTTCCTTTTTCTTACAATAAAGCTCCTGCCATAATCCTCTATGACACTTCACTAGTATGATGACCAACACCTCTATATGTCATCAGCTATTTCCCCTTGTGACTGGTCATTTGCCCGGCCAGCAAACCTGCCACCACCGTAAGTCTATAATAACGCAATAAAGTCCCTGGAGGGTTTCAATGTCCAGCTTGAGAAGCGCTACAGCCTCTATATTACTCATCTGTCACATGCGTTCTGGCTTCAACACTATTGTGGTGACAGCCCCCTCCAGGTCAGCTCATCCAGCAAGCACCTGTTACCACAGCTATCTCACCAAACCAAATGCTGTCCCCTCACTGCAGCAGGTATAATACCTCAGAAGCACAAAGCTTTTTGAATACATTTGGATTATCACCAAAGGAGGTATAAACCTATTTCCTGGTGAGACCAGCTTGATCACGCAAGCTTCACGTTTCTTTCCCACAGATCAGTCTTTAGTTTTGTCAATCTCCATGGGGAGGAGGCCAGTCCCGTGTGTTAGTGGAAGGCAGTCCTGATTGGTTTATATAGTTGCCTATGTAATCATAGATCGAACTATGCGTGTGAGATATGGCTAGTCTTACTAGGCTAGATTGACGACTACATGAACAAATCAGAAGCTGCCTTTGACTACGGACGAACGTTCTGATTGGCCCGGTCAGTTTTCGACCGGACTCCTCCCCACGGAGATAGGAGAAAGGCCAGACTGATTTGCGGAGGTAGAAAATAATGTGAAGCTCACGCAATCATGCTGGTCTCACCTGCTAATAAACCTAAGCTAACATTTCATCATCAACGTCCTGGAAACATTCTGTTTGACAGTGCGTTATTGTCTCAAAACAGCTATACCTTGGTGAGACTGTGTTAACACTGTGTTAACAACCTGGATGTCATTTCACTTTCTGTAAATACAAAAAGATTGGCAAGAAAAGTATAAAGTCTGAGCTGAAGGTTGGTTGATTGATGATTTTTCTAATTAGTTTGGTGAAATGATTTTATTTTAACCAGCAGCAGCAGCAGCAGCACTGCAATTTGCTATTAACAGGTGGAGATTTTGAAGTCAGTGTAGCTTACTGTAAAACTCTCAAGTCATGCACATCCAGTGCTCGTAAACCAACCCTTTGTTTAGTATCTGTTCTCACTTTTCTCCTATCATTGCAGCAAATCTAGGACAGCTGTATGTTGTTCCAGAATTAAGGATTATTCTTACACCTCTCCCTTTAAGATCATTCTAACTTCTGGCAATATACCTTCATTACACAACTTTTCTTAAACATTGTGCACATCACTAGAGTGCAAATACATTCATCTTCTTAAATGATGTTGTCTTCACATTTACAATAATATGGGCCTGCTTGTATTTATACCCTGTACAAATCTAATCACATGCATTCTTTTATTTTCCAATCTTGCATCCACTTCAATATCATCCCTAGCTAAACTCAATACACTTAATGAAATGTATCATTATTAAAGAATATAAAAATGTAATGCATATAAGAACTTTTCCAGGGTCTATATTTCCAGAATGCCCTGAAGCAAAATCTATCTAATTGCTGTTTTGAAATATTTAAAGAATCAGACGTTCAGCAGCTTTCTTTGCACATATGAGTCTCTCCCTCTGCAGGACTTGAGGACAATCAACTGCAACGTTCCCCCACACCATCAAATCAAAATATAACTTTTACCATTGTGTGGCATTATATGACTTCATGAAACAGTCAACACTTCAACACTGCTTATTGAATAATGCTATGTGACTTTAAAACCTGTGTTTAACTTGGAGCCTTTTTTTTTTTACGATATTTTTTGGGCATTTTCATGCTTTATTGATAGTGTAGAGACAGAGTTGAAATGGGGCAGAGAGGGGAGTGACATGCAGAGACCGTGGGCTGGAATCGAACCCGGGTCCGCTGCTGGCCGAGGCCCATGGGGGGGACGCCCTACCAACTGAGCTAAGGGCGCCCCAACTTGGAGCCTTATGATGAGGACTTCGAGGTGTACCAGGCTCACAATATGAGTTCAGACAGGTGAGTAGGCTACAACTAAACAAATGGTGTAAAGGATGACATAAGATTAGGCTATCTAGACTATCTGTGCACACTAGTGTAAAGTCATTTGAAATAATTTTTTTGCTGCAGTAATCTGTGGAGTTTATTTTGGTTAAACATATGTGTTGGTTTGGACAAACGTTACTTGTTGTTTCCCCTTGGTGTCCATAGATTGTTTAAATTATTGTTTGTAATTTTTGTGTAATTGGCTGTGCAGAGGCAGGCTGCTGTATATTTTAAATTGATAATGGGTTGTATACACAGGCTGCAACGTTGTATAGAAATAGAATGTATTGTTAGTTAGGACACAAGGGCACTGTGGTTATTTTGTACAATGCAATATTCTAGTAGTCATTCCACCTCTGTTGCCAGCACATGAAGAAATATCCTCAATATCAAGATGCGTTAGAAAGAATACTATATGAGACAGCAAATATATTGGTAACAAGCTTTTTGGTACGCACACGAAACACAACAAGCTGCAAAGCCTCTAATCTCTTTGCACCCACAGGTAGTGCTGCTTTGGAATTCCTCAGGAATCAGACACTTAACTAGGCAACTTCGCCTGCACAAGACTGAAAATATGTTTTTTTAAAGGCAAATGCCACCAATACGATTGTAAGGATGGCACGCATGTATGTCATACTATACTGTATATGCGGAACAAGAGTTAATGGTAATGAATGATGATCGTGGCCCTGATTGAATTTATTACCAATCATTATAACCTAGAGAGACATGCGTGAATTGGAAAGAGACTTATGAGTCAACATCTATTAATCCCTGCAGCATGAATGTGATCGGGTAGTCCAAGCCGTCCCGCAGTTTATCAAGAAAACTGAATTACCAAACAAAATTGAATTTCTGGGAGAAGACAGCCTTTCTTTATCTTTACAGGTTATATACAAACTAGGTCTGTCAAGCGATTAAAAAATGTATCTAATTAATTACAGGCTCTGTGATTAATTAATCGAAATTAATCGCATACTTTTATGACACTTTATACCTGTTTATAAACAGCTGTATAACCTGCTACCGTTTTTTTTTCTCTCTCTCTCTCTCTCTCTCTCTCTCTCTCTCTCTCTCTCTCTCTCTCTCTCTCTCGTAACTTCTGTCTCCACAACAGACAGCGTTGCACTGCCACAGATGCCTATGCCGATTCATTCACCATCTTCGTACTCATAGGCAAAAATATTGACACACACACACACACACACACACAAACACACACACACGCACACATGCACACACACACACACACACACACACACACACACACACACACGGGGCGGGTGTCCGCTTACGCGGAAGACGAGACAGCTAGCAAACAAAATTGAGACACACAGAGGAAGATTGAGAGATACTTTTGAACCTACATTGTTGCACCCACTAAATCAATAATGCACAGACACTGCGGAGAATAAAGTAAGATGTCTTCCTACCTTCATGCTTATTTGCCCGAAGCATCCCATAAACCGTCCATAGAGCCCTCGGCCCCGCCCTTTCCCCTGCTTCTCTCTTTACTTTTCTCCCTTTCACCCGTGCGGGCTGTGTATGCAAGCTACAGGTGCAGCTCGATGCAGCTGTGCACCACTTTTGCACCGGGTCAAAGGGCATTATAGAAGTGCGATTAATCTGCGTTAATTTTTTTAATCGCGTTAATTTTTCTGTGATTAATTAATCGAAATTAACGCGTTAATTTGACAGCCCTAATACAAACATACATAATTTCCCTTTTCCCCAGCATCCACTGCGGGTATAGTATATCACATATTGCTATCTAATACCTGGAGATTTCCCTGACCCAGGCACATACTGTAACCCATCTTTGGGTAAACCCTCCTTTGCCTTCACAGGGTCAACGACAGGACTGATAAACCTGGTAAAAGGTCAAGGGACACCTGCTCCTTGTTTTGTGATATGTAAAACACTCACGGCCTAATCAACACTTTCTAAGCAGCTTAGAATGAACACAATCAGAACCCCCCCTCCCCGGCAGTGCCAAGCTCACCATGTGCAAATAATTGTCTTCCTGGGACGATCATTCTGCTGACTCAGGTGTTTTTACGGACACTCTCAGAAGGAAGGGTCAAGCTCTTTTTGTAATGCGGTCGTGTAGGATCACTTGCTCTATAATCATGCACATCTCAGCAATATAAAGTAGAGCTGTAGATTATGCTGCTGCTAAAAGTAATTCATCACACTTAAAATTATAATTTGACCACACTGCTGCAGTTATTTATTGTCTATACCATGCCTTTGAATATGCTGCATGCTCTGGCATGAATAAGCCGACACAGATCTATATAAATGTGTGTTTTCAGACCAACATTGCAGCTGGTCTTTGACCAAACATCTGCACGTTGTGAGATAAATCCATTCTACCAAAGAAGAGCATTACAGAGGAGACAATGTCAAAACAAGAATCAGAATGACTGTGGAGAGAGAGGTTGAGAGGGATGGGAAGGGAGCCAGATATTTCCCTCAGGACTTGATAGAAACCAAAACAGAGCTAATAAATGAGTAAATGTTGGACTAACACTTTGCTAAGTTGCCAGAAACACAGCTTCAAATGAATGGTAATGTTGTTTCATTTTCGCTGGATGTGTAAATAGGCAACTGTTTGCTAACAAGACTGACATATCAACTTAAATGGGGTGTCAGTGTTGTGTCCACAGGCTATGTCCATTATTACATGTTTAAATTGCCAAAATATTTTCTAAATTTACGGAAATGAGTGGAGACTAAACTATGCTGACCATATCATTCAAATATCTAAAACACAACAGAATGGTTAGCTGTGATCCAAAGGTGTCCCCCCCTCCCATTACATTTTCAATCATTGTTTATGCATTTCATCTCCCCAGTAATCCCTTTAGAGTTTGTTTCCAAAAGATATGGATAAATGATGTCAGGTTGCTATAACAATCCTATTATGGTGCAGAAACATCATCATTTCAAAATCAACCATCATTCCAAGTTTCTTGTCATTGCATTTCACTTCATGATGATGTGCTTGTGTGTAAATGTCACTCCAAGCATCCACACTTTTCCCTTACCTTGCCAAGTACTTCCCCGAGCTGACGTTGCTCTGTTGTACATCCATACAGTTTGTGGTCCCGGGTATGAGAGCCAGGGCTGGATTCTGTTGCGCGGCACTGCCCACCGCCCGTGCCATCAGCTCCAATGAGTCGTGGACATAGTGATCCATGGTGGGGGAGCCCATGAACCCGTGTGCCAGTAATCCCAGGGGCAACCCCTCTGTTCTCAGCTCTGCCACATTCTGACTATCCCCCAAAACCCAGTGAAACTCCGGTAGCCCTAACCTGGAGGCTAGCGTCCAAAGACGGCGCACTTCCCGAATTTCGCACCCAAACGTCACCACTCCCACGACGGACGAGGGCTCCCTCAGGGCCTCTAGCTGTCTCATGATAGCTTGCTGCTGGTCTGATTTAGAGGAGGAAGTGGCGGAAGAGGAGGCAGCGGGGGAGTAATAAGGTACATTTGACAATGGAGAAGACACCTCGGCTCTTGATTCCCCTCCTGAGTTCGATAATGAAGATGGAGACTGTGGCGAGGGCAAGGCGGCGCTAGTTGTCGTCAGATTGACAAGAGCGCCCAGGTGGAAGCGGCTGTTGTTCTTGATGAGCGAGAGGAAATCGCTAACGTCCCATTCCTGACAGAGCAGAACGCTGATGTCCCACCAGCCATTCATCATCAGCAGAGAATAGAGGAGACGGGACGGCGGAGCGTCAACAGTCCGCATGGCCATTTGGAAGTGGAGAGGATTCTGTGAGAGGGGATTGTTCAAATGGAGAGCAGGTTTAATGGAGGAAGAAGAATGGACAAGCAGATGTGGAAAGGTTGATGCAAATATAGTGGATACATTTGGAAGTGGAAGACAGAGGAAGTGAGATGATTGGAGGCGAGAGGTGCATTTTCAGGGAAACAATGAGTGTATACAAGGGGAGAGGGTGAGGCAGGTTCAAGAGATAAGAGAGTGGAACATAGGTGGAAGAGACATGAGGAAAGGGCATAGGGAATGGAGAGATGGTATAGAGATGAGGGGCAGAGGAAGAGTTGGTGGAGGGTCGGTTGGATTTCGAGCAGAAACATAGGGGACAAACATAAAAAGATTTTTATTTTTTAGAGTGAAGGGTATATTTTGAGGAAAAAAATAAGATGGAGAAAGGACAAAAAAAAGGTGCAATGGGAGGGTATTGTAAGAGCAGGTGAATTGCAAGTTAAGGAGTATGGGGAACAAGTTAAAGAAGTACAAGAATAAAGAGATGGGGACCAGAAAGGGAGGCAGATGAAGTGGAGCGGAGAAGAGAAGAGAAGAGAAGAAAAAAAGGAAACAAAGAAAGACAGAAAAGGTTGAAAATCCAACAGTAGAATTACTTTCTATCTCAGAATTCAATTGGTTCCTCAAGAACAAACACAGTCTGCTGGATATAATGGCTTTCAGCTTCCACTTACCTTTTTCTATGAATATCATTATTCACATCGTAAAGAAAATACACTACATCTGTTTTTATGTGTACTCGTGTTTGTGTTTTAAGCAAAAACGTGAAACCTGAAGAACGTCTCCTGGTCAGTTGCACTTAATTTAACACCTGAGATTTGCGATTCATTGAAGTCATCAGGTAATAGAAGAGTTGCATGGATCAATGGATAGAGTGCAAAGATGGCGTGTGAATTCCTGCAGCAATGATAAAAGAGTGTAGGCTTAAGATGTGCATTAAGATGATGTGATGGCTAATTGGCCAAACGCTCAAGAAAGATACTGCAATTAAATTACTCCGCTATAAGTTAAGAGGCTGCTTGTGCGGGCTTGCTTTCTGTCATTGATGTTTTAAATTGGCCCATACGACCTTCAGAAGAGAACAACACATTCTATCAAAGGTCCATACATTTTGTAGTACAAGTACAAGCAGTTGTCAAGTGAAAAGTTGTATATTCTTTATGTTTTGCTGCAGATAACTTTTCAAACGATCTACTACCCTTTTAAGATTGATTTTGTTCTTTCCAGACGGTTGTTTTGATTTAATTTCCGTATGTTTAATTACCTTTGAGAGCCTCTTAATTTGCCTGAGCTAATCCACTTTGTAAAGTCCATTACCATTCTTTATTGCTTTAAGAGTTAACTTCTTGTAAGGTTGCAAGCAGCGATTAATTGCAAATGTCTCCTTGGTTGGTGCACGGATAACCATTTAATCAGAGCATGACCCCAGGAGACAAACAGTACATTTGTATGCACAGTTAAGTCAAACAACGGTTACTGCTCGACTAGTCGTCCATTTAATTGGACTAGTCCCAGCATAAAAGCACATAAGGGGATTGATGTATTGAACAGAGTTTGTCGGACTCCCCTAAAATAGGTGGTGATATTCCCCCTTTCAGCCACTTTCAGCTTGTTAGTATTTTACCTTTCTCTGGTTGACCTATTATGTCGTAGACCAAACTATTGTCAAACGGGTTTGCTACGGCTAGCGAGTAGACAAACTGGTACAACGCATGATATGGATAACTTTACAGCTCTGTACAATTCGTACGTGTTTAACAACTCAACTGCCACACAATAATATTAATGCCATTTAGCCACCATGGATGAAATGACTGTGTTTAGTGTGTAAGGTGTCACTCAGAGTGATGAACTAACAGAGATTTATTACTCAATGTTAAGCAATTCTTTTTTGTTTTTCTCACAACTCTACTGTTTTGTGTCAGTCTCCCTGCATTCCTCATCAGCATTTCCAGACACAGGTGGCAGTTTTCAGTGCAAACCTCTGAGTAACCAACAGCACGCTATCTGCCCAGCACCAAACAGACCGCAGACAAGTAACAGACTCTCTGCTGGTGAACAAATTAAAGCATGCAGTTTAGCTAAACAGACAGATTATTTCCCTCAGGAGTTTGTGGAGAAGATATTTGCAATACATTTGGTTGGTCAATCCTAGGTGTTTCTGGCCACTTCAATGTATTTGTTTGCACAGGTTTGAATGCAAGTAAATGCTCCCTGTGAACAGTTACCTATCTTAACCCTAGAAAAGCTAGAAATAGTCACACCAACACTAACGCCAGGTGTCTTTCACCCAAGATAATATACGCAATAAAAAATACTTCTCATCAAAATATATTAAAGTACAACAATACATGGCAAATTGAGGTACCTTTCATTTATTTCCCCCTATAAAACATCTCCTAGAAGGAAAAAAAGCTGTCATGGGCGGACCCTATAAAAAGGCTGTAAAAATACAAAAGAATCCTGAAAAAAAAAAAAATAGAGCTGGAAATGTGTTCTTCGGTCCACCCATTCCTGGGACATGAGCCTTGTCTGGTGAAGGGACATTCTCCCTGCATCACTGACCACCGTGGGAGAGATAAACCAAAAATGCAATTTTTTGAGAGGGGAAAAATATATAATAAAAAATAACTCTGACCATATGAATTCCCTTTCACATCACCAGTAAGAGCTATGTACTCATAACAATGACAATAAATAAATAGTCCATGCAAATTCCAGGAACACTGTAACTAACCTTTGTGTACCTACCTACAGTCTCTATACAGTTGCATTCGAAAAAAATATATACTCTAACACTAACGCCGGGTGCTATTCACCCGAACAACTGCCTGCTTGAAAAAAAACAGGGATGGGCAGCAGCATGGAACCAATTCTACTTTCTAAGACGTCATTGAGCAGCTCAAAGGTCCCAGGTAACTCAGACAACAGCAACACAATGGAAGTCATGAAAACACAATCAGGAGGGTGAAATTCACCTGGGGTTAGTGTTCTAGGGTTAACCAAGTACAGAACTTATTTTACTGGAACAAACTCCCAGAAAACTTGAGGTCTGCTGCAACTCTCAGTTCTTTTAAATCGAGTCTGAAGACTTTTTTGTTTCCATTTTAACCTGCAATTTTTATTTTATTTGCTTCTTTTATTAGCTTTTAAATGTTTTATAATGTGTCTCCATTTTAACCTGCAATTTTTATTTTATTTGCTTCTTTTATTCTCTTTTAAATGTTTTATAATGTGTTTTATGTATTCTAATCTTGTCCCTGTAAAGCACTTTGAGTGGCCTTGTGTCTGAATTGTGCTATATAAATAAACTTGCCTTGCCTTGCCTTGCCTTACCATACTTAAATAAAGTAAAACAGCTTTCTGATAAAAGGTTGGAGATGGATCTAAAATATTGTATGCTGTAGAAAATAGTGCTAGCCCACTGCCCTGAGAAGAACACATACAGTGCAATGCACCTGCAATACTACAGTGAGCCAGAAGATCAGAGCCGATACGTTGCAAGGTTGACACAGTCGTCCCCCGTAATACTGTAAATGAAATTAAATGGGCCAGATCGGACCCGCATGATCAGCCAGATCTGTTTCAGCATACCCAGTGAGCACCGTAGCAAGCAGCCATCCAGGCAATTAATTAGCCATGCGCTTGCTTGCATGTGCTCACACATATACACACACGCAGAACTACACACGCTTATAAAGGCCCACGGCAACTCTGGTTAATTGACTTTTACAACTTTTACAAAAGCTTTGCACTAAAAGTCCATTAGATTAATCTATTGGTTAATTTCATCTATCCCATTAATCACTCAACCAAATAGGCATGCAAATAAAGGCGGCCATTATTCATCCGCTCATTGCATAAACAGTACATGGATGGATTAATGCGGCAACAAAAGCACCAACAAAAGCAATACCAATTGTTTTTTTTCTTTTTTAAGAAGTCCTGTGTCAGGGAAATAAAATGATAATTCAGTGCGTGCGTGCATCAAACCCTCACCTCCTATCATCCCAAAGGAGGATTGTGGGATTTATTCTCAGCTGCAGCGCTTCTGCTCTGTAATCGCCGAGATATCTCTAACTCTGTCTCCTTGTTGTTCATGTAAATAAATAGGAACAATCTTTGCTCTGAAGTGCGACAGCCTGCTCTGCTCTCTCTCTCTCTTACTTGAATACAGAGGTCTGCTGCTGCATTCGATGCACCAGAAAAAAAATCAAAGCTCTCTTCTCGTCACTGCTCACTTTCATCACTCTTCATTCTTCAAAAGGTCTTTGAGTGATTTCAACAGCCAAAATATATTTGCTGGTGGTATATAACTGAGAAAGAAAAAAAATAATAACTTGCAACCCCCGCTATATGGTAAAACTGCATGGACTGGCAGAATCACCTGCCAGTGGACAAATCATATCAACAAGTATTGATCTGGTAATCGATCTTTTCTTGATTGCATGATTCAATGGTGGGCAAGTGTGAAAACTGATTTAAATTGTTTTTCTGTTTTTCTCAAGGAGATTACAGAAGTTTTGTATATACATAAGGGACTGTTGCAGTAGTCCAACAGAACTGTTTTGATTAAAACAAAACAATATCTTGCAAGATGCAATGTTGCAAGCTAATAATGTCCATGGGGGGGGGGGTCTCATTATTGTTTCTTTCACAGTGAGAAATCCCTATACATTCCCAGCCTCTGACTCTATGAAGACCTACCCACATCTCTTAGCCTTTCATCCCACTGGCCTCCTTGTGTCAAACTGCCAGCGTTATTTATGAAGGGGGACGGAGGCATACTCCACACAGTTCCCCCGCCCCCTATCATTCATCTGCTATCCATTGATAAATGCTGGGGACATACTCATATCAATATCCTAATCAGCCTAATCTACAAAGGAATTTACCAGCGTGTCGTGTGAAAAGAAAGTCACATGTTTACTCTGTTTATCTACGTACACAAGTGTGTGTATAGCTTATCAATACAACTATCTACAAATTAAACATGTCTAGGGTTGTTTCTATCATCCATCAATCCCACAGTAAAACAAAATCGAACAAAAGTCACCATGAAAAACAACTTCACTTGGGGTTGCTGAAAAAAACTAAAAGAGAAATACAAAGAGGGATCGTTTCATGTTGCTGCATGACATGTGGAGCTATTTTTCAGTACCTTGTTCAAGTGCGTCACGGTTGTTAATTTCCGTCAGTGCTGCAGTTGTAAGGTTCATTCCAAAATATTTTAGCCGATTATTGAAGCTCACTGAATTGCAGGGGCTGAATTTGATAGCTGACAATGACAAATTCTGAGTGGCATTCGATGTGACCCAATTCTGAGACAGACTTGTATCTGAGGAAGTTGTTCCACAGACGATGACAGCTTTGGCCACTCGTTTTTTTGAAACGTGTGGCAAAGCAAATGCCTTCCATTTGTCCCGCTAAACACATGATCGTTACTTACACCTGTGCAAACTAATACATTGCAGCTTTACAGTTACTAACAAGCTTTCAAAGTTACCATATCAATTAA
>NC_137222.1:16425422-16480422 GCF_949987685.1 Ammodytes marinus
GCTGTGGGTGCGAGTGAGCGCACGGCGGGAGAAAGACGAGTGCGCAAAGCAGTAAACACAGTGGTGACGAGACCCCGGTGCCTCCACGAGCTGCCGGGCCATTCATCATCATCATCATTATCACCATCACCACCGTCTTCATCATCTGCTCTCCACAGCTGCAGCGAATGATGCCCGGTCCAACAACCACAGGACGGCCGAACACCGGGGCCGCTCCGTTGGTCCCCCTCCGGGCCCCGTGCGTGTGGCCCTGGTGCGCCGCTCAGACCAGCTGCAGCCCCCGCTCCGGCTCCGGCTCCAACTCCGGCTCCAGCTCGCGGCAAAGTTGTGGCTTTCTCCACAGACACAGACAACAGGCTGCTGAGGCGCGAGATCAGGCACGAGCCGCGCACAGGACGCAAATAATTATCCCCAAAAGTGCTGTTTTTCATCTCAAACGATTTTTCATCATTCAAGCATTTTGATTTCTAAAACAAACAGGCCGTGCAATTCAAACTGTAACATTTTCCTTCATATTCCAGTGAGAAGAAAGAAGATATGGAGCAGAGGATGCAAGACAAGCCCAGAAGAGGAAAATGTCGAGGAAGAGAAAAAAAAGGTTAGTGCGCATCAAACACATTCCAAAACAGTGAAATCCAAACCACTGGAACCATCTGATGGCTTGATGACTTTGAACGAAAATTATCCAATTATCATCCAGAGCGCAGGTTCCAAGACAAACATTACTTTGTCCCGGAGAGAGAAAAAAGAAAATCAATGTTTCCTCCTTTGATAAACAACCGGATAGAAGCTTTTCCAGAGCGCGCGCGCTGCCTGGCTCGAGTCAACCTCTGTACCGACACTTGTACCGGCGAGACCTCCGACACGACAGCGCCGATATTCTGCGCACGTTCCAAAGAGCTGTAACCCCGTCCTCAGATTACCCCCCCCCCCCAACACACACACACACACACACACACACCATCCCCTTTAGCTGTGTCAGGGGGATAGGTTGGAATGAATTGACACATGCATGACGCAAACTAAACAGAAACACAACTACTGTAGATAGATAGATAGATAGATAGATAGATAGATAGATAGATAGATAGATAGATAGATAGATAGATAGATAGATAGATAGATAGATAGATAGATAGATAGATAGATAGATAGATAGATAGATAGATAGATAGAAAGATAGATAGACAGCCACATTTACATTTGGAGGGCGGGAGCTCTTATGCATCAGATCAACTGGAGCATTAGTTTATGTGTGTGGAGCAACACATCTTGCGTTGTCCTCACAGAATAGTAGAGATTGCTAGATTTACAGCCACTGCTTTATGGAAGTATAACATCACCTCTGCAAGTCTAGTAAAACTTGACACGCCGTGAAACAAGGACATCACAATGCGTTCATCTAGTCTATACAGGGAGGCCTGCCTACGATAAATAACAGAAAGTGTGATGTGTTTTTGTTCACATTATGGATGGGAGGTGTTGATTCAGAGTTTCATTTTGTGGTTGTGGTTGCATTAGTGTGCAATGTGTTTCTATTTGCAAGTGCATATAGCGCCTGCAGGACTGACCATGTATAGTCTCATGCAATCCAATGCTGGACACTGGACTCACAAACCACCAATGGAATACATCAACACTTTTGTTACAGTCTCAACAATGTAGCCTTCACCAAAGGGGCATGTATAACAAGACAGTAAGCAATGCTGCTGCAGGCGTTGATACTAATGTGTCCAGGACAGAGGGTATAGCTCCCAGGTTTTGCAGACAAGGTAGTAAAAGAATAATTTGATCATCTGATACTGTAGCCCACCTTACACCTAATAACACGTTTTTAAGCATGGGGATAGTGAAACCAGGTCAATTTCGCACAAACTTCTTCCTGATTTTATATCTAGCCTTCAGCACAAAATATGGCCAGCACGAGTGTATATGTGTCTGAGTGTGTATCTCTGTGTGTGCGTGAGTGTGTGTGAGCCTGTGCTAAGGCAATTATAGTCCAAAACCAGACAGCCACCTGCTCCCAATGATATTGTCACATTTAATCATATCTGAGGACACTCGATTGAGATCGTTAAGAGCATCATGCTGCTGAAAGGGGGGAATGTTTTAACTGATGTTGGCGTAACAACCAACAGGTCAGGGTTCACCATTGAACTAATCAGCAGCCCTGGAGTTTGGAATAGTGACCCAGATTAATGATCGGTTAATTGTCCCATTTAGATTGATGACGGGCTAATGGTCTGTCTTGAGAGGCGCGCGGCATATTGGGAGGATCAATGACCCCCCCCCCCCCCACCCATTTCATACTCCGTGACCTCGAAAGGATGGGACAGGAAAGAAATGAATGAGAGCGAAAGAGAGGAGAGGAAGAGAGGTAAAGATGGAAATAGGGGAATTGATTGGAGGAGGAACATTTAAGTGACGTCATGATGCGGCGATACAGGAGGCATCTTTGACTGTGGCCTCTTTAAAGAAAAGGATGGTATTACTTATACAAGAGAGGGATATTTTATTGAAGAAGATTAAGCAAAAAAAGAGAGGCAAGGGGGAAAAAGGGGAGACAATTACCTCGAGCCAAAGATTCAAGGTGAGATTTGAGAGTGGATCTTTGGAAAGAGCCATCCCAGTTGTTGCAATTCCATTTGATGCTGTTACATTTTGCACTGTGTGGAAAGGCTGGGTTATGTGTGCTCCATAGAGAGGGCCTTTCAGAGAGGATTGTTATCGGAGTTATTGAATCGGAGTGTTAATTCTAATTCCAGCACTTGACAGAAAGACAGTTTAATCACACAAATGAGAGATCCTCACGTTGCCGTTTGAATTGAGCCCAGTGGGAGAAGTTCACTCATTTATTTGCACCATCATGTTTGAGCTGTTTCCCCAAAGGGCCTTTCATAGGAATTTCATACTTTGTAGGGGGTGTATTACAGTTTATATGTCGGGGAAAGGGGGTAAGCTATTGTAATTTATATATTTGCTGCCTCAGTTGTTCAGCTTCAAGCATAATTGCTAACTAAAGCTGGGCTCCAAAGTGTACAGTATGCTAAAACAACGCACATGTGAAACAGATAGGTATGAAATAGAAAGTTAAAGCAATAGTGTGTAACTTCTTTTTAACCCCCATTAAGGTGTTCTGAGTAATTCCAACAACACTGTGAGTTAAGCCTTTGGTGAACGTGCATGGATGTATAACTTCTTCTGTGCGTACAGGTTTCTTCTAACAACAGAAACATTTCTATGCACTTCTTATGATTCTTCTTAGCTCCTGTACCAGTGTTTAGCAGCGACACCAGTTTGTAAAAGCTGCCATACTGAGAAATACAGAGAGAGAGTTTTGTGGAGCTGATAAGCTTAATCAAGTTTGTGTCTACTTGTTTGGCGATGGCTTAAAATGTAACTGACAATCATTGATATGTAAAAGTTACACACTATAGCTTTAACATGGTGGACCTATTTAAAAATTTAACACATTTTCTGTTAGTTCACAGCAGGTGATGAAGAATTCAGGGAAATAAAATACAAAAACATATGTATACAGTATTAAAATTACAAGATGTCGTTAAGTTACCATAAAGAAAAACTGTATTTCGGTGAGATTGGATGAGGATGTTTTTCTTAGCCGAGGTATACCTTTTATTTCAGCCTTTCCTTGTGACATTGAGATTGCCTACATCAAAAGATGGCTTTTGTGTGCAATGGATTTTGTTCGCACGTATCTGCCTCTATTTCTCCTTCAGCATCAGTGAGCGCTGGACATTTGCTCTTTTCCATTCCATAGGGGAACATGCACTCTAACAAGAGCTTTGTAACAGAACAAACTTTTGTCTTGCTTTTACAACTTCATATTTATTAATTTATCTTACAATAAAGTCACTGTTACAGTGACCAAAATATTTTTCCAGCACCGCCTTTTGTCTTACTTGTTTGTCGTCCTTCTTAGCTGCCAGTTTGTCTGTCCGCTTTCGATTCCTTTATCTAACCTGCCTGTCTGGGTTAGTGCCTGGCTGCCTGTATTGATACTTGCATGCTCATCTGATTTCACATTCCTGTCAGCCTGCCTAGTTGGAACACCTGTAAGTTGGCCTTCCCTTTTGTCCCTAGCAGACCCCATGTCTGATTGCATACTCATCCATGTCCCTTTGTGTATGCTTTGGTCTATATTATCTGACCCACTTCCTTCACCTGTCTGCTTCCCTGCTGACCTGCCTGTCATTTATCTGGTAGCATTTTCGCGTAACTGTCTGTCTGTCTGTCTGTCTCTCAGGCATAGTCTGCTTGCTGCATGGTGATGCTAAGGACTTCACTGACCCTTACACCTGCCAACCAAATTCCTCCATGGTACAATTCCTTCTGCATAAAAGAGCCTATGAACAGATGAAACCTGAAGGCATGCGCACACACACACACACACACACACACACACACACACACACACACACACACACACACACACACACACACACACACACACACACAACAATCAAGGTTAGACACACACTTGCTCCACCTGATGGGTCTCAATGCAACAACACTTCTGTATTTCTTGTAATCTGACTGACGCATAACTTTTTTGTAATACTCGCGTTTGTGCGGAAGCCTTGATACAGTCGAGCCAGCATAAACTAATGCCTGGGTTTTAACCCATAAGGACCCATGGTGACACCCACGTAACACACACTTTGAATGTCCTACAATCTTCCATATACAGCTTTTTTGTTGACTTTTACTCATTAAGTCCCTAAGTGACATATACTCAACGTCCTGGTGTGGTGGTAATGTGACAGTCATGTGACTATGTCAGGAAGTGACTTCCCAAAAATTGCATTGTGACATGTGCACACAAGTGAAGGACCCAGCTCATTTTAAAAATTATTTTTTTTGTTACTAAAGGTGAGTTTAAACCCATTTAACAATTATAATGCGTTAATAAGGTGTCATTTATTACATTTAACTTAGTCTGACCATATTTCATGAATAAATTAATGTAGAACAAGTTAGGAAAATATCGCTGTGACGTATACGTCACATCGGGTTTTAGCCTTAAAATATTCTTGGAAATTCTGATGTGACATATTTGTCACAATAACAAGAATGGTAATAAGCCGCTCAATTAGTTACGCTGTTTCAATTATTTTGAATTAATATATGTTCTTTTGTGCAATTCAAAGTACATTTGAACATATATAATAAAAAAATAATTATAAATTATTATGTTATTGATCAAATATATTACAAAACAATTTTTGCATATCTGTAAATAAAACAAACACAATTCACTGTCCTATGCTGGTCCCATTTGAATGTAGTAGGCTAATTGTTTTATTTTTTCTTATGTATGACTGAGAATAAGCACTACACTGTTGAGAATGCACTTGAGATCATCATGGGAGATGAAAGTGAATTTGAAGGCTGTGACGACGATTGCTCGGATGAAGACCCAGAGGACCCTGATTACACTCCCAACAAAAAAGAAATGGAGACGGATGGGTTGGCGATTCAGACTCTAGTGAATTAAGTGATGCAGATAGATGAAGTGCCACAACCAAACACAACAATTTTCTTGGAGAAAAGCAGGCCTCTCCTGGCAGGCCTAGAGGGCGGGTCCCCTCAAGAAAGTATGTAGTGAGCTCAGGAACTGGACAGTGTTCGTGTGGTTGCTTGAGCGCCTTCAGGAGCTGGTAGCTAGCATGCTGGGGCTGGTAGCTAGCATGCTGGTTGCTGGAGGCCGGGGACTGGAGCTTGCTGCTGGAAGCCGGCGGCTGGAGCTTGCTGCTGGAGGCCGAGGTCGACTCGGAAGCTGGAGAGCATTGTGGTAATGGAAGGCAATCCAAACTCACCAGAGGCAGAGGCTTGAAGCTGGGGAACGGGGGCAAAGGCTTGTAGCTGGGGACCGGGGGCAGAGGCTTGAAGCTGGGGACCGGGGGCAGAGGCTTGAAGCTGGGGACCGGGGGCAGAGGCTTGGGCTTGTGCTGGCAGCTGGGAGACCAAAACTCAGGAGGGAATAAGCTCTTTGCCCACTCTGGTAGGGACTCCCCAAGCCAAGGCTGTAGCTCCACAGCTCGGTGTGCCAGCATCAAGGCTGCCTCTCGGTGGTCGAGTGTGGGGCCTTTCTCCCAGGCTTTCTTGAGGCAAGAAATGGTAAATGTTACCTCCTCAAGCTCGACCTCAAAAGATCTGTCTGCTGGGTCCATACTTGGTCTGAGTATTCTGTTACGGTGAGTGGCAGACAGGCAGGCAAGGAGGACTCAGATGCAGACAGTTTCACTAGAAGACTATTTATTCCTTCCAAAAACTCCAAGAGGCGCAAAAAGGCTAGGCACATGGAACACAGGGACAGACTCACCAACAGGTACAATACTCAGACAGGGAACAAAGACCCTGTTTCCACCTGGCATTAATATGTGGTTCTGAGGAATCCGATCGTTATATGTAAATGTAATATGCTTGTTCACACCTGGCCTTAACAATGCGTCTTCTATGCGCGTTTGCGATCCGGATTCGAATTCCCCGCGCTGTATGGAAATCAGCTCGTACATCATTTCCGCTTATACTGTTGTTTTTAACCGGCGGGGGCGGGGCCTAATGTGTATGAGATGCGCATACGCGTTTCCACTGTTAATGGGTATGTGGATAAGTGGTCTCAAACCACCTCCGAATGTGGATAATTTCAATGCGCATTCAATGCACATTGAGCGTGTTTCCACCTGTAGTTAGCGCAATCGGATCCTAAAAACCACATATTAATGCCAGGTGGAAACAGGGTCAAAGACACACAGGGATATACACACACAAGACAGGGCAGACAACGAGGGACAGGTGCAACACATTAGGGGAGGGAGCAGCAATCAAACAAGAGGGAAACTTGACAGGACATGGGGAGGAACAAGACAGACATACCAAAATAAAACAGGAAACACAGGGAACCACCAAAACAAGACAGGACAAAGACAGACCATGACAACAGTAGCTTGTTGAGAGGTGCTCCAATGAGGCAATGTTATGTGATTCTATTCAGTTTGCGCAGTGGCGAAGTGGGTAGGGAGTTCGCCTCTGGTGTGCAGGGTCGGAGATTCGATCCCCCGTCTCCCCGCCACATGTCGAAGTGTCCCTGGGCAAGACATTGAACCCCGAAATGCTCCCGATAGTTAGCTTAGTAGTAGTTAGCGTAGTTACCCTGCGTGGTAGCTGCTGCTATCGGTGTATGAATGTGTGTGTGACTGGGTGAATGTGTACAAAACAATGTAAAGCGCTTTGAGTCTGTGAAAAATGGAGATAAAGCGCTATATAAGTCCATTTACCATACCATAAAACAAATCTTCAAAATAATTTGTTGTTAAACAGAACTGTTAAAGTCACAATATTGATATATGTTGTGGAAATGCAAATAAAAATGCAAATGTGGGTTACTAAGCAGAAAAAACTGTCATGTTGATTCATTCTCAATTAAGGAATACATTTACCATAAACGCCCAATGTGACATATGTGTCACATCACAGATCTTTGACATTAAGGGGTAGTATTTGAAAAAAAACTTCAGAAATGTGTTCTTTGTGGTCCACTTGGTCTGTGTTATATCTGCCATATTTTTCCTTTAAGGAGAAATGGGTCTGGGTTCTTATGGGTTAATTAATTAATCCCACCATCGCTCAGCTCAATCTGTCAATTCTGTCAAGTTGTTGCCTTCATTTATAAAGTACTTTTCTTCAGAGGAATAACGGTGTAATTTATTTTTATTTTTTTATTTTTTTACACAAGAATGTCGCTACAAAAGTCTTGTAATACATCACACACACACAAACACGCAGTTTCCTTGCCTTGTGATTTTCAAATAAAGCAATTCAGTCAAGCGAGGCAATCGGTGTGACAAAGCAAAACAAGGAAATATTTCTGCTGCTTCGTCGGGAAAAATAATCCATGATCAGGTATGCGTGGAGTGATGAAGTGTATCCAGTAGAAACCAGACTTGTGTGGGCTATACAAATAAACAATTTTGAGATTTATATGTTTTACCCATTCACTCACAATCAAGGTTCACGGGTAAATACAGAGAATGAAGAGAAGGACTGAAAGACTGATACGCTTGTAATCAATCAATCCACCACGGCATGACTACCAGTTTTTTTAAAACACTGCTCTGCCAAGGTCAAGCGTTCGAGCCAAAACGACAAGAAATAAAGTGGTTTCCAGGGTCTCATCCATATGTTTTCATTATGCATTTTACTGTATCAGGTATTGCAACTGCAGCGTTTTCATTTCAATGAATTGTTAATCAAACCTTTACAGTCTCGATGTTACTGTTGAGGAAAACACATTTATTTTCTTACATCAAGTTACTACATATCGGTATATTACAGAGATGACAGGGAAGACAAGGGGGGGAGGGGTTCTTTTATTTTGAACTACAAGTAGAAGGAAAGCTGTATGAGAACAAATTACATTCAAATATTAGCCACTTATGATAATAGTGAATGTAAAATCCTAACCACAATGATCTCACATGTGCATCTGTACAAGAACCCGACTTTAAAGAGGTGTTTTATCCATTATTTGACAATAAAAAGGTCAACATGATCGAGTGTAGGTCACAGAATACCACAAAGGGCAATACACCTAGCACTCGAAATGTGCTAACTGGAACAGTATAATCCAGCAGTGAATAAATAGCTTTCTGCTATTGCAATAGCTGTGAGTTTAATGGAATCCAAAGAAGACGAGGAACAAGTCAACATAGAAATTATTTCATATACAATTGCAGGTGGAGGATGATTGGGATCCGCTTTTTTTTATTGATAATTTCTTTTGCATTTTCAAGCTTTATTAGATAGTACAGAGTTGAAATGGGGAGACAGAGAGAGAGAGGGGGGATGATCTACAATAAAGGTCCACGGGTCGGATTTGATTTGCGACTACTGCAACGAAGGCCGCAGCCAATATGGTACGCGCTCTATCCACTACGCCCCGGGATCCGCTTTTTATGAATAATCTTCAGATTTTAGTGAGTGAGTCATCTTTTGTGTTCCTGAACTTTGTGTGAGACTGTAGAGCAAATGAGAATACAACATGGCAACTGTTGGGACAGCAACAGAAACAGGAGATGTGAACAGCAGGAGTGAAACAGGCAAACCGGCATTAAACAGTCCTTCGCCCCTTAGCCCTTTTTCTTTTTTAATCTTGCAGACAGGCAGTCTCTGTCAATTCCCCCTTTGGACCATTGCCCCAGATTGCAGTACCCAGATTCGGCAGAGAGAGAGAACAATGCACTTGTTTTTCAACCGGACAGCATGGTGCCGCAAAGACCAGGAGACTGGGAGAGCTGAGTAATGTTGGGCTGGCCTATCTCCTCTGCCTGCTCCTGTTTTATCTCTCACCCCCACATTTATTGTCGTCTCTGCCTTTACCCTCATCCCCATTGTTTTCCCATCTTCACTATAGTGTGTGTTTTCAGAATCCATCATTTAGTCAAAAAAAGCAAAATAGAAATAAAAACTGTGAAGTGAGCAAACGCATACATCATGACAAATATTACAGACCAATCATTGGTAACTTAACATTGCCTCACACCAAAGACACAGGCATTAAAATGACTGTGAAACACAACATAGGGAACACACATGTGAATGGTTGACTGACATGCTTTGGAAATCATTAGGCCTTTTTTTCATATAATGGGATTGCCATCCTACAGAAATTGTCATGACTCACGGCATGCCAGTCTCTCCTTCTCCTCTGTGTGTTGTCTGTTTTCCCTTGTCTGTCTCTTCCTCCTGTTTCTCCCCCTTGTGTGTCTCTGTTTGCATGTGGGCGTGGCTACACTCCTTGGCAGACAGCTCCAGGTGAAGCTCGTTGGCTAATCAGACCCTCTCTAGAAAAGCCTCTGGACTCCAGTCATTCGGCGGCAGATTGTACTACCTACCAGAACGGTATTATACCCGAGATCTAGATTCCTTCCTTTGTTTGTTGTTTTCCACAGCTCCAGTTTGAGCTAGTAGCTAACTCTGCTCTCGTTTTCCTTCCGTGCTAGTCTGCCTCCGCCGTTCACCTTTCCTGCTCGCCTACCTGCGATTTCCGGATACCCACCTACCCATGCTCGCTACGCCACCCAGCCATCCAGTGTTCCTGCCAGTCTGTCGCGGATCCCTGCAATTAATAAATATTGTTCGAAAACTGACTTACCCGAGTTTGGCGTTGTGCTTCTGGGTCTAATCCCCGAGTTATCACAACAGAAACATAGTATTTCATCCCTATTTTATGTTGATGATCCCTAAAATGAGTGACCACAGATTGTCCTGGGTAAAAGATGTTCACAACGATAACATAATACTCAGGTGACATAAAACAGTAAGCAAAAATAACTTGTGGTATTCTCAGCATCTTTTCTAAAAACATTAGCGTCACTTCCAAGCAGGCAGAAGTTTGAGGGAAAGTTAAAAGATTGCAGGAGGTGGCTTGAAGCTCTTTGATTTGACGATGATCACAGGCACTTCTTATATATATATATATATATATCTGACTGGTGCAGAAGTGGTTGATTTTGGGGGCAAGAAATAAATGAGCCCAATGATTCATTCCTCTCGCATCAATTTACACTGCAAGATTGTCTGCAAAAGTAGAATGAAGTTCCTTGCAGGGCATTTGTGCTGCGACCCATTTCTTGCCCAAGGCCTAAATTCTCCTTTTTCTAATCTTCGCTGCACCTGAGATACATGATTTTGCTTCATGAAGGAATTCTTTTCACTGCACTCTACTCAAAAGAAAGAAAGATGCCTCTTTTGATGTGTTTTTATTCCTTGCAACCTATAATGTTCACTTATTTTCCAATGCAGGAACTAGTGTGTATTAGGTGTTTATCCTAGGTGAAGGACAATGGATAGATATTTCTACTGATTGTTCAAAACCTCCTGAAATGTAATTTACCAATGCACTTATCATACTGCATTTATTTGGAACAGTTATGTGCAGCCATATGTTTGTTTTCAGCTACTCAGCTTCTGATAGTAAATGGTATTTTACCACCACTTACTGTCACTCTTTATCTTGTGTTTGTATCTGTGTGTGTGTGTGTGTGTGTGTGTGTGCGTGTGCGTGCAAGCATCACCATACGTTGTTGAAGGAAGAGGAACACTTGACTGCAAGCAATCCAAAACAAAGGGGACAGTTTTTTTCATTACAGCAATAGTTGATCCTTTGCTTGGTTGTGTGTCCTTCAGATGCCCTCATGCCCCTCTTTCATCTGCCACTTTACCGGCTTGAACATAATTTGTTAACACTAAAAGCATTCATAATCTGATAGTCTCATCCGACATTCTCCCGTCGCGGTACCCGAATGTGTTAGGTAATTGCTTCTCCAAACATCGGCAATACTTAATCAATAGCTCTCACTCATCTCAATGGGATGCTTATTACACCGGCTCGTGTGCGCATTTTCATTTATCCAGCAGATGACACCGGGCGGACACAAGAGCATGCTAATATTGACACAGACCGGGAGCCATCAAACCCTGTGATGCTAATCTCCTGCTGAAGCTAACTTCATGCCAATCGCGTCACTTACATGCCACTATGCATTACAAGAACGGCAAAGCTCGTCATGTGAGTAGAATATTGGCACAAACTCAAATAACTATCTCAAAACCAAAATAGAGCATTGAGCGTATGTAGGCCTTGTCTGTGTGAGAAAGTATCCAATCAAATCATACATTTGTACATTGTTTTACATTATCAGAAAGGTAGCATATGTACATTGAAACCATAAATATTTAAATGTTATACTACTGTCCTAAAATTTTATTCATTTTAGAAAATATCCTGGCTCTATGGTGCGAAATAACTACTTTTGCATTTGACATGATTTGCCTCAACTGAGGTGTAAAACTATGAGGAATTCCAGCATCTGAATGCTTTCACATGATTTGCTAAATGAGATGTAGAACCTGTGATCATGTGTACGGCATTGAAGGGAGATGAACAGCATGATGCATACAAATGAATCTGCAAAAGGGAAGTGGAGAAAGGAGATGGAAATGAGGATGAGGCCAATAGAGAAACCCCCAGGTGAGGTCTCCTGGTGAAGTTGATGGATTGCTTGTCATGACAGACGGTTGTACCGGAGAGATGGGAAGTGAGCCAGCACAGTACTCAGCTTGAAATGTCCATACTGTATATTTTAACTACAAGGAAAACTTGAAGTTATCTTTATTCATCTTAGAAAACTGTTGAATGTGTGTTGTCATGTCTGATTTGAGTCTATGACATGCCATGTTCCAATCCCCCATACTTCCATTACCATTTAGTATGCCAAAAAAAGATTTAGGATGTCCCAATACATGCATGTCAAATGTCAAAATATCCAGACACCCTTATATATCCAATTGAACTTTTCAGCATGCAAACCAGTGACTTTGCGCTTTTTTTTGTATTACCAAGTGTGCCCTGCAAATTAGGATTGACAAATGAATTGGTTAATTATAGATATCGTTTTGGTGTCCTTGTGTAACCTTGTTGACCTCAAGGCATCCAGAAGAAAAGGTAGTTGAAAAATAATCTGGCTGAAGGCTAGTTGGACAAGTTGAGCACACTTTTTAAGGCAAAGAAGAAAGCAGGAGTTCTTTAAGAGAAGGACATACTGTACTATCCTGAATTCTTAATTCTTAAAACATATATATTTTCTTGAGTTCCTTTTGAAGAAATAGGGAATGTCAGTACACCATTGGGTAGGTCAGAATGCAGAAGGGGTAGAGCCAGTAGAGCCGGTCCTGAAAGGAAGTGTCAGAATGTGGAGCACACGCTGATGAGTTTTGGCACAATATAGCCGGGAGGTATATGGGCATAGAGCTGGATCATGGCCTGGAGATATGCAGGTGGCAACCCCCCTCGCCATGCTGAAAAGTGGGGGGTCTACAGAGGGGATGAAACAGGGGGAATTAGAGAGGTTGAGGCTAACACCTGCTGCAGGATTCTGTATTTTGCTAGTACAGACAATGGATCGTTAATGCTCAAAGATGGAGCTGGGCTGTAGGACACTACATCACACTTCCTTCACATTTGATAAAAAAATAAATTTTCATTATGATAAGTTCCTACATATTTTAATAAAGCTCAAAATGTGTATTTTCTACCCAAAACCTTCCTCTGGGAAGCATAATGTGGGACGTTTGCTACTCAATTTGAATAGAAGAGATCAGACTTATAACCGTTAAATTGTTTGTTTTATTTTTATTTTTACATAATACTAATAATCTATGAACAGTGGCTATCTTATTTTCTGTTAAGCAGGGTATTTTGGAATATCTACCTTATTGTCAATACATTTATGTATCATATTTGAGAAAAAAAAATATATTGCAACGGAATAAACTGAAACGATTAAGGCTTTAAATCTAGATTTAAATTCACCACATTCATTTGCAGTTTGTTCAATTACAACACGTTGCACACAGTTAACCTGGATGCTTTAAACCTCCTCAGAGCCAGGCGTCCTGGGGCAGATGCCCGTTTTACCTGCATTGCCCAGTTAGTAATCAAACCATGTTCACAAAAAAGGGAGAACAAATAGATGTTATGCTTTCAAACCATTACAGTGGAAGGTTATCTTGGAACAAAAATATAAAACCTGATTTAGGAAGATAGCTTCCAAGAACACCATTTATTTATTTCATGAAAGAAACATAAAGAGAAAGGTTACACAGCTTTTTTTTATAATTTTCTCTTTAAATTAAGATTGTATTATGATGGTTTTGTGTATGTGTATACTTGTGAGATAGGGTCTGATTTGACAGATGTTATGGCGATATGTTGCACCAGCAGCATCAGTGTAGTGATGTGCACTGTATTTCCCAGAGAGCGCTTCTACTGCTGCACACAACCAGCACAGTGCCTTACTGTTCTCTGTCGATAATGAGAGGATGTTTATCCAGACGGATTGTCATTTACAATGAGCACTATCCCATCAGCTAAAACCAACACAGCTGTCTGATATCATGGACCCATACGCAGAAATATTTAATTGGTGTGTCAACTCAGACTGAGTGAAACTGCACTAAGACAGAACACCAAAGATAAAGCATGTGTTGGGAGCTTGGTGGCAACACAATCTGCATATTTGTCAGCACCCAAACTCTACCATATCTCTGCCTCATGCTTTTTTTTAGCAGCCAAAAACAATGCCTTGCCAAAAAATGACTGTCTACACACTATGCACTGGAGAGGAACTGTACCTCTTCCTTTGAAATGAGGGAAGAAAAGTCTCATTGTGACATTAAAAAATTATCTGAAAATAGTTCCAAACTTGAGAGAGAACATAATTGAATACACAAACATGTGCCACTACCCTCACCCACGTTATTAGACACATCCTGTAATCAAACGATTTGATTGGTTAGCGCATTATAATACCTTACTCCCGCTGTGTTATTGTGTTATTGTGTTTCCATCTAATTCTCCTGGGTGAATGACTCCAAGCTTTAAACAGAAATAAATATATTGTTTTGCCCCGCTGAGGTGCTGTGGAAACAGACAAATGATGGGGTAAACAACAGGAAGGAGCTTTTGGACAATAAGCTGCGTGTAAGCTGTGAATGCTGCCTGGGAGGAGGAAGCTAAATGACTTTATTCTAATGAGGTAAACCTAAGTGTAGCATATCACATGAACAGGAGGTAGGCAAACAACCTGACAACAAAACACAGTCCAAATGTCAGATCATTAGAATATGTTTGTGGACATTTAAAGTAAATCTACTAGTTACAGTGGATCCTGCAAGCACAATATACAGGAGTATTTAAACAATTAACACTTGAAGGTCTCAGTCACAATGAGTAAAAAATCACAAATCATATTGGGCAGACTCATTTGCTTGCAGTTTTAGGTGAAAATGCTTTAGATTGCACCAATATTGTTTCGTCATGGCAAACGGATTAAAATTGGTCAAATTCAAAATACAGCATAACCTTTGAGCTCTTGTTCTCCACGAGTCTGACTTCAAAGTGTAACCAAAACATTGATCGCACCGCTTAGCTGTGCATGATCTCTGTTCAACACGAGAGGAGAGACAAGTGACATACAAGTGACATTTACAGATGACTGGGCCATGCTCAAGTGTCAGTCAGCATGTGGGACGGCTGGGGAAGCTTAAGAAAGTGAAGTTTTTGCAAAGACAATACAGAACTCAGCAACTGAGCAGTGAGCACACTGTCAGGTGAGTCATCCCTCACTGTGTTCAGGCACTTATCGGACAAAACAGGTCACAGTTTTTTTTTTTTTTTTTTTTTACATTAGTGGCTGAAAAAAACACACAATTCAGGCTGTAACTTTTTATATGATAGCTGGTTATTCTGCCCAAGAAAACTGCCATCAACAATAACATGCCTGTGAAGCCTTGACAGTATTGCACAGGAGCAGCTTCTTGCATACACAAAACAACCAATTCTACGTATCCTTTATTACCAAGTCTGTGTGAGCCCAACGATCTCCTCCGGGTACGATTTTTCCCAATAACAAAGCTCCTGAATGCTCATTTTCAACATGTCACCAAGAGCAGAACATTGGAGAATACACCCAAGAGTTTCCAAGCAAATCAGTATGCACACTGTTTAAACAATAAAGAAGAATTGATCATGTGTACACTATGATGGATTACCTTTTTGGAGTATTTGAATCCTGGACTGGAACTTAAGATGTGTAGTTTATATGGGGCAAAAAACACTGCCCTTAAAACCAAATGAGAAAAAGCTGGCAGCAAACCAGGCTACTATATGCATACACTATTAGGTGAACATCACCAGAAACGGTTTCAGACATTTTTTCTCATAATGAGGATGCTTTTTCACACAAAGTTTATGTTTTTGCCAAGTGAAATCCTTGAGGGCCAAGGTAAATGTCAACAAATACAAAATAAGTTGGAGTAAACAATATCTATACCGCAGTAGAGGGCAACTTTATTGTTGTTTAGAAATTCTTCTTCAATGGCAATGCATGAGGGGGTCATTTAATGGTTAATGGCGCACAGCAAGGATGTAAAGTTAGATCACAAAGCGACTGAATTGTGTATTTACTTGTTCTAGTTATTGCACAGTAACTCTCAAGAACTGAAAGAAAATGAAATAATTTGAAACTCACAATACTTAAAAACCCTGGAAAACATTGTGAGGTGGTAGCAGTTCTGCTTTTCAAGTCAGACTGCATATTAGCCCTCTGACACTCCAAGCAGGCAATTCATCTCAATTAATGAATCTGTTTACTTTAGGGCATCTACTAATTAATGAAGTAAAGGGATTCCAGAGACACACACACACTATTTCTTTGTTAGACACTGCATTGCACTTGAAGAATATTGGAGAGAAAGGTCATGGAATTTATTTCCACAACCTTTCTGTAACCAAAACCAAAATATGCAGTTAATCTGCAATGTGATAAGCCTGTATAATACTCAGCCTGTCATGGTGACACCTGACCTATTTCTCTCTTCAGCGCAACACGATTATCCATCTTCCCCATGGCCCTGTGTTCTGTGTAGACATTTCCAGACCATGTCATCTTTCCACCAGTTGCTCTCAGTATGTTTCAAGACATTGCCATCTGACCCTGCTACACCTTAACTATTTATACCAATTATGTAGACAACCTCCCAATCAATGTCATTCATTAGCCAGCTTGTCAGTGTTTCTTCACCAATCTATAATCGGCTACTCTATTAAGTCTTCTGCCTCCCGTAAATTATTTACCAAATTACTGACTTTGTTTAAAGCGGCTATGAGTAACTTTTAAATATCTTTAAAACAGCCTCATTTTTCCTCTGATAATCATACATTACTTGTAAGAGCCAACGAGACCAGCAGTGCAAAGAAAGCTGTTTTTATATAGTTTTTATTACTGCATTTGGTCTGGTCGCACACCCAGTCTGATTTTTGGTTTGCGTATGCAGGCTCTATGGTCACATATTTGTATTGGTCGCAGATTTCAGTGTAGTGCAGCAACGCAATTTGAGTAGCCTATCCCTCCTCCAGGTAAGGGAAGGTGAGCCTTGTTTGAGACAGTTATTTGTCGTCATAATGGCTGATAACAGGGCAGAACCATCAAAGAAAAAAAAAATCAATGAAGAAAAGCTAAAAGGGAGAGTGATAAACGGGTGGAGCAGGGCGGGAGGAGGGCGCTGCCAAGCAACGTGTAAACAACTTAACAGGAGCGAACTAGTCCTGCAGTGTTAACTCCCAAATGAATGAGCGGTACTAAAACAAAGTTTTGAACTTTGCTTCATCATCAGAACAACAACATAAACACATTACCTCAACCTGATCCATACTGACGTCTCTCGTTCATTCACTTTCTGTGAGGACACGGAATCTTTCAGTTCCGTGAGAGTAGTTATGTGACACTGCATCAACTCATTGCAATCAGGTGTTTGTGGCACTGACTGGCATTAGTTGATGCAGAGTCACTAACCACTCTCAGGGAGCCGAAAAGATTGCTTGCCCTCACACTTTCAACACGGACATGCACTATACTATAATCATTTGACACTCGCATGGTCGGCACGTGCTAGAAAACAGCTTTACGACAGCTGGCGTCGTAAAAATACTACCGCTTTTGTCCAAAGGGGCCGCCAACCGCCAAAGTTACTTGTAGCCACTTTAGGTTTTAAACCTTGTATTCGACCACTGATTCAAGTCAACCTGCTGCTGTGTGTGACCTCAGTCTGGGTCCTTGGGTCCTCTGAGACTTCTAAACCATGACAACAGCTGTTCAGAAAACTACAGTATTGGTCATCTCACAGACCTCACCTTATATAACGGTCACATCAAAATTGGCAGTTGCTAATCTTGGTGGCCTTTTAATCATTTTATGAAAATAACGGAGACAATCACTTTCCATGAGAACCAGGTATTTGACCCCATCTAGGGAAATCAACAACATAAACAGCTAATACCTTTGTGTAGGAGTGCCAACTATGTCTTATTGAACTTATGCTTTATTTATATTGAAGCATGTTTTTAAACCAGTGTCAAAAAGAAGAAATTGGATCTCTAAATTCTATCCCATATACAGTATATATAACAATGAATGGACACCCACAAACCTGCAGTACGTGGTAGAACATTAGCATAAGCGTAATGGACTTAACAAGCAGTAGACTGGGGAGGTTAACTCAACAGCATCGACCCCCTTTAGAATATGCACTAACTATTTCCCAGTCACTGGGGGCCAGTTTAATTCTAAAATGGCAATTTTCTTCAAAGCTCCTTCGCCCTCTTCCCTCCTACTTCTTCTCAACCCTCTATTACCGAGGGCCCTCTCATCCAACATCCTGAACTTGTGTAATTGTTTTTCTCCCAAAGTGGACCTGTGGCAAAGGGGTATAACCTTTCATTCTAGACTTACGGCACAGGCACTTAAAGTGGTTGACTCTTACTACACTGATATTTATCACATACCCTTAAAACCGGGAACCTGAATGACCCCACTTTCAAGATCATGATTTATAAAGGACCTGATGTATGATGGATGGAGGATGGTGGATCTTAACCACAATTCCCAACGGTTTATGGAAAGTCATTTGACCTTGACAAGTGGGCGAATAAGTGGATACAGCAGCACATTTGAGAAGTACTGACCAAGCGCAGAGCCATGCAGTCACATGCAGATCCTGTCTCCGTAATAATTTGAACACACCTAATAAAGATCATACAATAGATCAGACATGCTTATAATTTATATATAAAAGGCAGTCATTGTTATTCAAAACAATTACGCAATATGTTCCATGGATCCTATTAAAGTCATGTTAGATGAACACTGACATTAAAAACAGAAGGATTCTTACCTCAACAGAGAGGCACTCACACACTCGTATTTAACTTTCATACTAGACACACCGTTGACCTGTGAAATCTTCAATGAACATCACCAACAAATGAACGCTACGTTGAATATTAGTCCCACTTCTCCGGGTTGCAAGTTCAGAGAGTGGGTTTGGCCTTGAGATAGAACCAAACCTCCAGGGATCTAGAGAATAGGGTCATTTTTTCCTGGACTGTACTGATGTCATTTCCTCGATGGCACATATCTGGTGACTCACCATGCGCCCCAGTGGGAGGTCTGACGCCGTAGAAGGAGCATGTGTGATGCCAATCCAAGAGCATACTGCAATGTTGGTGCCAAGGATAACTGTGTGTGTCACTGCAACATTTTAAAATAACTACAAAATCCTCTGTACTTGTGTTTGGCTAATGAAATTCCCTTACAATTTAAAAGCTTTCCGGCAATAGTAAGCCGGTAAGGACTGCATAGCGCTGTGTCCAGTCAAGATGGCATTGTGCGGGGCGCTCCCGAGGGCGTAGTGGATAGAGTGCGTACCATTTTGGCTCCGGGCTTCGTTGCAGTGGTCACGGGTTTGAATCCGACCCATGGACCTTTACTGCAGGTCCGCCCCACTGTCTCTCTCTGTCTCCCCATTTCAACTCTGTACTATCTAATAAAGCTTGAAAATGCCAAAAAAGAATAAAAAAATAAATAAAATAAGATGGCATTGATGTCACTTGCTTGACATGCAATGCATATACCGGGGAGACAGGTCACAGTTTGGAAAGGAGACCCAACACACGTTTAGCTGACTATGATGGGTAGACCAGTAAGTGATTTGGGTAAAATGGTTATCTGAAACAGGCTACTATAGCCATTGCAACTGGAACCACACAGTGGATGATTGAGCCATAACCTCACCTTCACCTGACACGTAATTCTCCAGGTGAAGTAAAGCAGACACTTTAAAAATGGCATAACTTTTCAACCGCACACTTTAAAGCTGACAAGAGGCACTCGAGCAGCCTAATGTCACCATATTATAATGATATATACGGCACTGAATGTTACCAGTTATGCAAATGGGTAATGAATTACTTGGAGAATACTTCTTTGCCAAGTTATCCTGACACAGTCTGCATCCTAAAACAATTTGCAAAAAAATACGTTTTCCCCCTGTTTTTTTATTATAACAATGTGCTCCGGAATCTAATTAGATCACCCACTCAATTAGCCTGCGGTGTCAGTATGAAACATCTATTATTGTTGTTTAGGTACTGTGTTGAATATTCATTTCCTCGATGAAGTCAACAACCTTGCAACTACAAGGATGCATGTTACATGACTAACCCGAGCTAGAACAAGAGGCATTTGGTTGAATTGCAGGTGTGCGCAAAATGCATCTACGCATGCTGAGTAGGTTGTATGTGTGCAGCAGCTTTCTGACATCTCTGACTATTTTCAGCCAGAAAAAAAAACAAAATCCTTGCCAAACACAATGCCTGTAAGCAGGTCAGAGTTTGCAATGCTCGCTGAACAAAGGACCCCTCGGTATCAGCCTGTCTCCCTGCATAATCTGCTAAATAATCCAATAATATTTCCGAAAAGTCTTATGTCGAAGAGGAACTGGAGTCAGCATTTGGTTCATTTCTCAAACTTTTCTCTATTTTCTATTTTGTAGAGGAAGGGGGGGATTACTGGCTTGGGCAAGGGAGTCTCTCTCACCGAAGGAATTACACTACGAGCTGGCCTGAAATGAACTGGTATACTCTCTTACTACCACCCTGTTCCCCATTTCGGTCAGTCAGTCTCGCTGTCTGTCTCTGCACATCTCTAAAATTTATGATGCCATTTCTCTTTTACTACCAATTACTATCCTTTACTGTATATCCTCCCCTCACCATAAATGTTCCCCTCCTTCATAATCACACCACTTTGTTTTTGCTCCACCTGTTCCCTCGGATTTGTTTGTATAGGTTTCCTGCCACTTTTTCACCCCCATCCATCCATCCATCCATCCATCCATCCATCCATCCATACATACATACATACATACATACATACATACATACATACATACATACATACATACATACATACATACATACATACATACATACATACATACATACATACATACATACATACATACATACATACATACATACATACATACATACATACATACATACATACATACATACATACATAGTGCAAGGTATGTTTTAGAAGAAAAGGAGTATGAGGAAGGAGGGTTCAACTTCTGACTAAATTCTGTGTCTTTGATTGCCCCACTGTCTATTTCATGAAATGAGTCATCACAAACTTGCAGGGGCTTAATCAGGCATTCATTAACTACAAAATTAGTTGAGTTAAGTTGTGTGTTTGTGTTTGTGTGTGTGTGTGTGTGTGTGTGTGTGTGTGTGTGTGTATGTGTGTGTGTGTGTGTGTGTGTGTGTGTGTGTGTGTGTGTGAGGGTGGGCTCTAAGTGTCACTCTAAGTGTTTATCTGCATTGTTGCATGGTGTGCGTTGAGACGGCAGCTGTATGTGAGCATGTGTGTGTGGTGATGGTCCTCATCCATCATTTGAACAGTTTTAAATTATGAGTACACTTTGGCAGAGTAGTCCATTAACGATATCACATCATATTATTTCTGTAAATGAAATGTGTTCATTTAAAACAAAGTCCAAATCTTCATAAAAAATGTAATACAATTTGTGATTAATGTCACATTTGATCCTGATCCCATTGCCCAGTGTTCTCAAGCTTAATTGGACTTAAGACATCTTCATATTTGCATATCTGAAAGAGGTATAATTTAATTTCTTAAATTAAAATAATAAAAACAGCTCACAGTTATGAGCACAGTCAAATATTGTTTTTTTTAGCAAATACAGAAATGTAACTCTAACCCTCTCTACAAGAGAGTGTCAGTAAAATGCATGTGTCGGTTCACTGTATTCAATCTACTAGCGTTAAGGTACCTTGATTGTTTTCAACATACTTCCTCTAACCTTTGCATGACATTGAGTGCCTCTCAAAATGATGTCCTACTCTGAGTATTGTACATAGTACACACGGTAAAAAAATATGTTCAAATGCACACTATTTCTTCCTTTACTATGAATTACCATCATTTGAATTGATACCGTGTTGATCAAACTATTTCTACCAAAAACATGTTTCAATAAAGCAAGGCAGTTACATAGCATTTTATTTTTTAGAATGTACTACTTAGACACCAGTGCTGTGTCTGAAATTGCGCACTTCTGTACTTACACTTACTTTTTTGAGTGCACTTTGCGCAAAACCGGAGAGTGTGCCAAAATGAAGTGCACTGTAAGTTCCTCTGTCGTGCACTCAAAACGGTCTAAAACTTGAGTGTGGAGCAATGGACACTTTCCACACTCAACGGCCGCCATCTTGCCTACGTAACGGAGAGGACGGGACATTCTAATCAAAATAGAGGAGCTTGAAGCAACCGTGGAGACGGACGCGCTCCACAAAAGTTAAATTATATATTGTTTTAGTTTTTCCGCGACTAATGTGCCTGTTTTGGCTATTGGTAACGCAAGCAGAAAAAAATAACACAGAAGAAGAACGGTCAAAATGCAAAGTCATTTCCGGTAGGTGCGCGACGGCAGTTTGGACAGTGCTCTGTAGAAATGAGAGCACTGCGTCTATAAGTAAGTGTACTGTAGGGATAATAAAGTGCACTCAATGTAAGTGCACTTACGTAAGTGCGCGATTTCAGACACAGCACAGAATAGGGTTTGTAAACCAAAAGACATTCTTAGACTATCCGATCTTTGGAGAACATTCAACATTCAAGTGCGCTGAGAAGTTGAAAGACGCTGAATCCCTCTGGGGGTTTATAGTGCTGCTGTGCCGAGTGAGTCGATTCACTCAATTAGCCATGAACCATTCATTAAGTAAGTGGCCTCTGTGGAGTTTCACATATGTCAGATCTTTAGACACGGGTTCATTAGCATCGAAGCCTTTCTAGTCTGTTATTAAGTAACCTTTGAGTAACCTGTATGAGTTAACTAATGATATATATGTTTCTAAATGAACAAACAAGTGGTCTCTCTCTTTTTTTCAGAAATATTATCAGGTTTCTTTCATCTCTCTCATCCTCCCTTTTCTGACCTATCTTCCCCCCCTCTCTCTCCTGCAGGGATACAAGAGTGGGAGTATCATTTTGGTAAAGGAAGCTGATACTTGTGAAGCTACTTTATGTAAGACTTTAATCCACAGACCGTTTCACACTTAACCTTGTGAAAGGGCAACTAGTGCCTCTGACTCAGAATAAAAACGTAACAGGGAAATGACCCAGTAGATAGATCAAAGAGACAGAGCAGTCTGTCAGAGGAGAGACAAAAAGGAAAGAGAGGAGGTGAATGACGTTATTGTGAGCTCGAAAAGCTTCGGATAGACACAATAAGGGAGGGAGAGAAAGAGAAAGGAGAGAGAGAGAAAGGGGAAAAGAAAGAGAGGTAAACAAATAGACAGAAGTGGGGGTTTTCTGCTTCTCCTCATCCCAGCCAGCAGGTTTTGGCAATGGCTTCTCATTCAATGCAAATGCAGTTTCCACCATACTGCCTGTGACTCTACTGCTGCTGCCCTGTATTTGCAGAGGCTGGGGCGCCCTGATAACGCTCCACTTCCCTCCTGCTCACTTGCCCGTCTCCCTTTTTTTTTTTTTGCACCTCCATGATCCGTGTTGTGCCCCGTCAGTTCTTTTTTGTTCTTTTCTATGTTTGCGTCATCTGCTTGTTATCCGTTTATGTGTTTCTGTGTCAAAATATATATATTTTTTTTCTCCTCGCCTGCTCACCGGGACACTTTCCACATTATCCAGCTGCAATCATAGGACCGGATGGAGCCCCATTGCTTTCCTAAGAAGATTATAAAGCTTTGCCAAAGCATATTGCACAAGTTCAGATCTTAACTTCTTCTTTTGTTTCTGTGTAAGCCTTTTGCCCGAAGAACTTTTGACTCCCTCTTAGCACTGATTGGCCCAGTAGGGGTTCAAATACAGTATATCACATGTTCAAATCAAACTTACTTCAATGTTTAAAATGGTTTCATATTACTTACAATACCTTTACATTGTACACGTTGTTAAGTATCTTGGAGCCAAACATTATTTTAAGCACTTCAGTGTTTGACTGGATAATTCCCTTCACAAACACGACCCCTAAATGCAACATAGGGACTATTTATTTGTCACAAAGCTTCTTTTCCGCATTTTCTAATGGTGAGTCGCCTTATCTGAATTAGGAAGTCTAAAAGCTTCTACCTCACTGGAGTGTAATGACAAGGGCTGATGTCCCTGTACTATTGATTAAACTATACAGCAGTTCAACGCTTAGTCTCCTTAAGAAGGACACACACACACACACACACACACACACACACACAGACTCTCCTAGTGTTAAAACGTTCCTCCATCTATCTTTCAGCCTCTCTTCGAATGTGAATCAAGATGAACTGATGCCGAGTTGGGTGAGTTTGTGGGTTGTCTGTTCTGAAGGACGAGTAAGAAAGATAGGATGGCTGCAGAGGAAGGGTTTTGTTTTAGTGTCAGCATGTCAGTTTAATGACTGTAGGAAGAGGTTCAAAGATAAGGTGAAGTCAATACACATACTGTAGGTCTTAGCAGACGATCATTTGTGTATTTTTCTCTGAGGACGGGCTGCAGCGGTTAAGCTGCATTACACATTTGAATAGATTTGACATTTTAACTGTTGGTATTTTGCTGCACCAGGAACTCTTTGGCTTCTAATGCAAATGTGTTCAGACTTGCTTGTGTTGTGTTTACCTCCAGAATGATGGATGAATAGAATTACAATAAGTTTATTTTTTAGTAGAATTGATTAATCTTGCTCTTTGTAAGAAATAATATATTCTGCAGTATTTTAGATTATTGGAGCCAAAATGAACATTGTTTAAATCCGCCCTGCCAACGTTCCCATTAAATAAATTGTATGGCTGTGTGTTTATGCCCTCTTCCAATTCACCAACGTCTGTCACCTTTGACCGTATGAACTGAAAATTTGGCAACATTTCTTTTTTCAAGATAATTAAGTAACCGTCCACTTAGGGACACAAATAGCGATACCTGTTTTTGCTGTTGTTGATACATTTTTCATTGGTATATTTAGGAATGTGATGTTAACCGAGACTGCCCAGCCAGTACTGCAGCAACACAAAGTAAAAGTAAACATTGGCTCTTTACAAAAACAATAGCCCTCCAGCCAGTGCTTTGTAAAAGGCGTGACGATGCAAGCATTGGCTTAATTCAGATTCTTTCTTCTTCATCAGGGCATGGTCAGGAATATCTTACGATCTCACAATACATATACTCATCTATGAACTCATAATGTATTACAAGCAACGCCACATTTTTAAGAATTGTATTGCAATGTTGGATTATTTAAAGGTGGAGTCTAGGTTTACAGAGCCTGGGCTGTATATTAACACCAGATTTCCTTTTCTGTGCACACACAGTTCGGATGGGGAGCGGATTGTGAGATATTCACTGATTTTGACAAAAACATTTATTTTTATTTTTTTTACAACAAGTGTACTCCAGAATTGCTGATTCCACCGTTAAGATACATCTAACTCCATGAAGCTTTTTCAGTTTCATACTAACACATAGTTAACTTTCTTTGTCAAAGGGTTGCCAATGCTGCAGATACTGGGGGGAATCTAACCGACTCTCTTTCCGTGACATGCAAATAACATGCTTTCATGACATTGTGACAAGGTCAAACTTTGCCTGTAGTTGAGCTCTCCAATAGGACCCTTGGAGACACATCGCATAATATTTGGACAGGGTGGGTTCGACCTTGCTCAAGGGTTCACAAGAAGAGTTGCATCTTCTTATTACAATAAGGAGCTGCAACATAATACACATTTACGCCAGCTTAGCAGCAGCATTGTGTAACAGTATGTATGAACATGTTATATGCTGAACTTGAAATCACTTTTATAGTTTAGTTTTTAACAGTTTTCATTTTTAAAGAATTTATTATAATGATCAAAACATATCCTGCACTGTCTCAGTCCTATTATTATTTATAAATATATGTTACTACAAGAATATATTTCTAGCAATATTGCCAAAATGGAATTTGTCGGTTGATGCCTGGTAATCAAGGGATATGCCCTGCAGTATAAATGCCCAGCTGAATGCAAATAGCCCCATCAAAGAAAATCTGCATTGAAAAGAGCAGACATCTCTTTTGCAATGCTTAATGTCCATTGGTCTGACTTGGGTAAGACTTGATTTGCCTTTGGGCTGACTCTGGGCTGTAACTTGTTTTCTATCGAGTTGTGTCTGGAAGTTTACTGTAGCACTTCAAGTTGATGATACATTTTATCTGAGCATCCATAAACTGCAGTAAAACTGGCTCTGGAAAAGAGGCCAGCAAGACTTACAGCATTTCAACAGGGGAGGAAGTAGATCACAGGGAGGAATGGGGAGTGGTGCTTAAGATAGATACTATCTGATTCCACTTCGGATGAGGAGGAGGGCCAGAAGGATGGAACGATAAAAGAGGATAGAGAAGAAATAAGGGATGAAAAGCATATAAGCAGATGATGGAATGATCAAAGAAAGGGCTGGGAAGAAAAAGAGAGGATGGATTTAAGCCGTCATGTATGGTGAAATCAACTTGAATGTTGAACAGTTTAACATAGAGTTTCCAAAGTAATTTTTTTGGTTCGGTCACACTTATTACTGAAATAAATGAAATGCCTAAAACATATTGATGTGCGAGTTGTTCTTTGCTTACACATAGGCCATACATATAACATTGCAACATTTTACTTTGTCCATATTCTGTTGGGTTACAAGAGCTGTTGAGGATATGTACACAATATGGAAGAGATTTTGACATCAACTATAATGCCAAAAAGAGTAAGGTCGTTGTTGTGAGATCTAGAGAGGACAAAAAATCCTCTTTTCCTGTTTTCCACCTCTCAAATGGACTATTAGAAATATCCAGGGAATTAAAATATCTAGGACATGTCTTCTCAGATGATCTCATGGATGACAGTGACATTCGTCGTCAATGGTGTAAAATATATGCACAGGCCAACATGATGTTGAGGAAATTTTCCATGTGTTCCACAGATGTTAAGTGTGCTCTGTTTAGGGCTTATGTCACGCCGCTGTATACAGCTCATCTGTGGTCCTCTTACAGAGTGAGAAGTATGCAGAGGCTTAGAGTGGCATATAATGATGCAATGAGGTTGTTGCTGCGTGTTCCTAGGTGGCACAGTGCTAGCCAGTTATTTGTGTCCTCTAATGTACCTACATGTCAGGCACTGTTGCGAAAGTTGATGTTCAGTTTCATGTGTCGTTTGGATTTGTCAGAGAATGGCATCATTATGGGCTTAACCAACCCTATGATGGGCTATCGGTTCACATCCAGGCTTCGAAAGCATTGGCATGATAGCTTGCACCTATTTTAGTACAGTATTTTATTGAGTAATGTATTTTAATGTGTTCTATGTGTGTGTGTATGTTGGATGTGAGTGGACCATCTGAATCCTTAATAAAGATTATTATTGCCATACGTTGTAACCATTCCAATGAATGCCAAAGGTATTGCATGTAAATGTTTGAGATTACCAAAATCTTGAATATACTTCAACAAATATTGTTTTGAAAGAGATCAGTGATACAATGTGATGTTTGTAGGCATGTTTAATAGTGGAGGACACATCTTTTTTCTTTCAACCGATTCACATATGTGTAGGCCTGGAGTAAAAGTAAACCCATTCAGAGCCAGTTCATGTGATTAACTGTTGCGGATCAGGGCCAACAGCTATAGGTTCTGTATTTCAAAGCTCATTTGATGCCATGCCACTGCTAAGCCAATTTACCGTAGCTGATCCACAGTTTCATTCAAATGCACAACTAACGCAAGAATCAACCGTTGTGTAGACATTCCCACAACTGAGGGTTGAGTTCAAACTAGAAACTAGGTCCTGAATTGAGGGGTAACATCAACCTTGGGAACATTGTGACCAACAGATAAGTATGATGGACCAATGTCATGTTGGATAAATTCCATCACACATTCAGATGTTTTGCAAGTGCAGCTAACCCAGAAAGGACATGCTTCCTTTGAGAACCAAGTGAGATTAATGTCTCACAAACAATGTTGGCACCATTGTTACATGCATTGAATTGACACATTCTGCTCCCTCACTGTCGAGTGGGTTGAGTGGAATGTCAACTGTATTAATGAAATGCATTGCATCTGACTGCAGGAAGGGAAATGGAAAAATTGCCACCGTCCCTGCCCACCAAGCCAGCCATCTGTTCCCAATGCTTCCTCTTGGCACTGTGTGGCAGCATATTAAATCAGAAGCAAACTCCTTTTTCGCCCACCTCAAGGTGTGGACCTGTTTAATCAGACCGCAATGTCCTACTTCAACCCTGATGTCAACAGAACTGTTTGCCTTTCTGCTGTTTGTATGCAATATACCATTATCTTGCCCATACACTTTGCTAATACAGTCTAGTATTGCTTACTGTGCATTGTCTACATCACCCTCTAAATCTGATTACTTGCACACTGTGACTTTATTCACACCCTGTGCTCCAATATTTCAAGCACCTAATTCTTTCAAGAACAGCACACTGGACCATGACCCTGCAACACAATCTGCAATTTAATCACTGCAACCGCACAATCTGCCCAACCCCTCGACTGAACTTATTGGATCCTTAAAACGACCCACACCCTTTTCACTTTAACTGTACTTGTGTTTTCCTAGCACCATTGGCGTTAGCATGCAGCATGCAACAATGCTTCCTTATTGTAGAGCCTTACGTATCAATAATCATGACTGCGTGTTAACCACTAAAGTCACTTATTTTACACTGCTAAACATGGGATTCATTTGGGACACAATGCAATGAAATATTCATACAGTACCTAACTGATGGTAAGGCAACATTTTAAAGAACTATACCAGTGGATGTGTGCATGATTCAGCCACATATCATGATTATTATGCACAATTAACACATTATTTCCAAAGCAGATGGTATAGGTGCATGACCATTGTGAAAGCCTTCCACGGTAGTGTTGACAGCTTGAAGGGCAAGTGTGCAAACGTAATGCTGATGCAAATTCAGACCTAGTAGACACAACAAGAAATGTACTTTGGAGATGAAACAATTACCATTGTCTGAATAGTCAATGATGAAACAAAAATGATAATTAACAAGTGACCCGGATCTCAATTTGCTGCTCATCGCTCAGCAAACACACACGTGTTCCATTATTCAGGGGAAAGTGAATGACTTAACAATGGAGGGATTTTAGACACAACCTTGGATGACAGAGTCAAAGTATTTGTGTCCGTGACGATGATCTGTGACACACAACAGGGTGTTGTTACTTGAGAGAGTGTCAGGCTAAATGTCTTGTCTTATGCAATGTCATGTGTCTGGCAGATGAAAGTCTTCCTGTGTGTGCCTTGTGCATGCGGACGCCTCTGTGCAATGATTTGTATTCTCTCAACCCAGACAGGCAGATCCTAACACTGCGAGACACACCACTCCTCTTGTCCTCTCACTGTCTTTCACCAACCTATGGCTACACCACCCCCTTCCCTTCTCCTCCGATAACCAACCATCATCTTCCCTGTCCGGATGGTCCACCGTGAGATGGCAAATTGCATTTCTGTTGACAAGTTGACTCCACAAGGGCCTTTGGGGGCTTTTTCCTGTCCTGCAGCATCTGTCTCACTGTCTGTCTCCCAGCCCTGTCTACATCGCGGCTGCCGGTTTCTGCCTGGCTGTGTTTACGTCTACATGTCTTAGCACCTATGGGTGTCTCGTTTTCCTTTTTTTTGTCCCCAAAAGAACTGTCCTTCTTCCTTTGAACTTTTTCTATTCTATTGTTTTCAAGTTTCCTCTGTCCGTTCATTCCTTCCCCTAACCTCTGCAAACTCAACTCGGAACGGTCTGGTTTAAGTCCCACCACGGCCACAGCTGAACAATCACAAACACTGTGCTGAGTAAATGTTTCTTTTTTCTCAATGTTCTTCTTGTTTGGTATTTTTTCTTTGCCAGGTTTTCCACTGATATCTTAACCATTACTTGAGGAGTACTGAGGGCTTTCTATTGAGTCCCTGAGATAAATGGTAGAATCCTCAAAAGGACAGTGAATTTACACTGCTGGTTTTATGATGTGAAAACAGCTTTATTTCTGCTCTTTAGCGCTGTGGGAGGTTATGCTGGGACAGTCCATATATCTGAGAATGTGTCAGCTCCATCAGTGTGAGTATTTGTGTGTGTGTGTGTGTGTGTGTGTGTGTGTGTGTGTGTGTGTGTGTGTGTGGGTGCGTTTTGTGGAGAAGGTCCAAGTTAGTTGGCAAGAGTGTGTCCAGTGTCAGCTTTTATTGGAAATCATGCAGTGTGGAGAAAGCACTGCTTTTAGTAGCTCTTATTAATTGTGGGTATAAAACACTATCCTGAGCGGCTGCAATGTGCTGCCCTTTGATATTCATGTAATATGGCTGCAGAAAATGCATCTGCGAGGTGTGAGAATGAGCAAGCTCTTATGAAATTGTGCATGCACATTATTTCCGACTTGAATCCATAAAGACTGTATGCAAATTATGGGGGAAGAGAGAGGCACTATAATCATATTTAAATGTTTTAATATTGGTACACAATAGGGGAGAACGGGGCAAGTAGGCACACTTTTTACTCTAGTGAGAATTGCTCATCACCTAAACATCTTTTAATCGTCATTCCTACATTAAATTGAAGCTTAAGGTGTTGGCTTGAAATGTGTACCCCTCACTTCTTCTATCTTATTGTAATAAATAAATAAATAATCATCAAAGACACCCTTACACATTGTGACAACCAACCCCATCAAGGGGTCGGTTGTCACAAACTATGGGGTTGTTTGTCACAATGTTATCTTAATGGGAATAATCTTAAAAAGAAGGCAAGAAAGCAGAACTAAATTAGAACGTTTAATTGCATTGTCAAGTTTACAAATAGGCCTACATAACTTACTGTAGCCTTGGCAGCTGGTCTAGTTTGGGATGCACTGGGTTGTTTTGATTTTGTTGCCCTTTTTTCTTTTGCATGCTAGCTGCCTTTTCCTGCTCTATTCTCTCCTTCTCTGGGGTGTCAGTGAGGATCCAGCTTGACAATTTATTGTGTTATTGGGTTCCTTTTCTGGCTGCAGCCTTTGAATAACATGTGACAACCAACCCCCCAAAAAATGTGACGACCAACCCCAACTTGAATTTCTTGCTAGTATCAAGGCCAACAATCATCTGACAACTAATTAGCTTGCTAACCACAATCTAAACTATAGTTTACCCTTCACACTTTTTATGGGTAACAAGTGTTTTGTTATAAACCCATTGTGTAAAAGCCTAGAAGAAAAATACTGAGGAGCTAAATATTTTCAATTTGACATGAAAAACACAAACAGTCCTCTCACCTCAAATTTAGCAGTCTAACTCCAAGGAAGACTATGTAGGTGACCTCTGAACCCAATTCTGGATATTTACATACCAACATTTCACAGACAGCGCCTTCTGGTTCCGAGATACAACGATTGTGACAACCAACCCGTGTGACATATAACCCCATTCTCCCCTACTCTTTCTGTACACAGTATAAACTGTTAAATAATACAGATAGAGTATGTCTTAGAATAATATAATTTATCTTAGAAGTTGTAGTGGACAAAAAGTGAATTAATAAAAAGTAAAATGTGGATGTCAAATCAGTCATGTGGTGTACATGTCATAACACACATATTCAAAGGTGAATGCTCAGCACACCAGGAGGCCCATACTAATAATATGTTTATTAAACATCAATGGCAACGAGTGTACATGTGCACACAATGTGTAACCACAGTCGCATACAAACTAACAATAAGCCCCGTCTAACCACAGTTACATACAAACTAACCCTAAGCATTAAATGTTGCCAGTTTACCCAAAAAGATCCCTGTCATTCCATAGACTTCATTTGGATAAATGTGACATCATGCTGCAGACTAAACGATTGCTTCCAATGGACAAATATACGGTCTCTTTTCCATTCAATGTGGCGCAGTGTAATGTACATTATTGAGTTTATTGAGCTCATCTGTGATGCTTGCTTGTTGCAGATCAATAAGGATTTTGAACAGTATTTCCTCTCATTTATAATGTACCTACCGTGTCCAATAACCAAGGTCTTAATAACACTAAACTCAACGTTCTGCCTCATTAAAATAGATTGTCGATAGATGTTGCACTAATGCAAACGGGTCACGGGTGCACCTTGATGCTAAGCACATTTTTCCAGGTGTGAACTAATGTGAATTAGCAGAAGACATGCAATCATTAGGTTTAATAGTTTTAAATCTCGACATTTCCTAATATTAGCATGCATATTAATCTGCATTAAAAACTAATGGCTCTGAGATCAAATGTGACATGATATTACATCAGACACTCCTCACCATGTGTGTGTGTGTGTGTGTGTGTGTGTGTGTGTGTGCGTGCGTGCCTGCATGCATGTGTGTGTGTGTGTGTGTGTGTGTGTGAATGAAAGTAATACGCAGGCATAAAGGGATGAAGGGAGAAACCTCCTGAGCACATGGAAAACCTGCAAGCATGTATGTGGTGTTGATTGTAACGTATTTGTGACCGAGCAGTTAGAATTGTTTAAACAAACACTTTTTCCTGTGTGTGTGTGTGTGTGTGTGTGTGTGGGTTGAAGGTTCGGCACAGGGAGCCAGAGGGACATGAGGGAGCTGTTTGAAGTCATCCCCCTGTGTCCTTTCTTGTTACCCTTGGCTCTAATCTATGGTGAGACGCTGTCTAAGTCCCTCATTAGTTACTGGTAACTGTCTTTAGTGTAATATCAACCTCTGGAGGCAAGGTTGACTTGCGGATTGAATGTGACTGAGAGCAGGCTTGTGGGGAAGATAGAATATTACCGTCGCAAGAATAAGAACATGATGATGCTGGTAATGTGGTTTTGTCTATGTTTTATATTTTGAGTAGAATCATATCCAAGTCTCGAAAATACTGTCTGTGTTAACAATAAATAATCAGCAAATTGTATGTGTAAATGATAGATAGACAGCAGAGCAAATGTGAAAATTGTTTCTCACAACATTTTCCATCTACAGCAAAATACAATTGTGTTAACACCTTATCTGTTTTTGTTAACTGACACTTTTGTTCAAGCAGAGAGTGGCATTTGACTCTTTTTCTATAAAGTGATGCATTCTTATTGAATGGTTGAGGTTTACACATTTGGATTAGTGACCTTACATCGTATAAAGGCCATAACCCGGCCCTATAAACCTGTGTGTTTTTTGCACCAGAAGGCTGTGTAATCAGGCTCAAGTCAGGTGGGATTTGAACTCCTAACCTGCCAGATGCAAGCTCCCCTGACAGCAGAATAGAGGTGCACCCCAAGGTCACCCAGGCCTAATATAAGCCACACACGTGCACCCTGTTGTCTGGAGGCACACTGGCATGCACGGGAAGGCGTACAAAGAAAGTGTGATGCTTGTGTTTGTGGACTATGTTCAATTTCATACATATTTATAAATGGTATTTATGTTTTTTATTTAATTTATTTATTTATTGTAAAACATTTTTATAATAGGATTGTAATACTATTACATGCACAGATGTTTTACATTTTCTGAGATGCATCAAAACACACCTAGACGGCCAATAGGGAATTTCTTTTTTTGACAGCATTGAATACACAAAAACATTGTACCGGCAAATGTGTAACCTTGTTTTTTGTGGTTCAACCAATAACATCCGTACTTCCTTGAGTGCGCAACTCCCTGGTGTTCTAGTGGTTAGGATTCTGCACTTTCACCACAGCAGCCTTGGTTGGATTCCTAGTCAGCGAACATAGTATGTTTATACGCTACACCTGTTTATATATAAACTAGCTATTCATATGCGCACATTTCGCAGTACATGTATTTCCTGTATTCAATTTAATTAAAAATATCATAGGCTATTTATTTTAGATATATGCATAATATATATTCCTATATTTGAACTTTACACCCTATATCTAATGTCTTATAATGTCCATCTCCTTGAGTGATTCTAAGCATTGTTTGAGAGAGCATGAGAACAAGGAACTTCATGTCAACAACTGCCTTAGCAATTGTTGAGAATACAATGCACCAAACAAAGACAAACAGGGAGACTGCTAGCAAGGAAACATGGACGTATTCAATGCATGTTTCAAATTCTTATGAAAGCCTTCCCTGCTATTTTTTTTTTCATTAAGCCTCAAAGGATATGCACAGTGTGTACATGTGGACATACCTTTGTTAGTTTACCACAAAATAAATTAATAATAATAATCCTCATGGTACCTTTAATTTGCTTCACACAGCTGGTCCCCTCATAGGGTAATCTGTTCCGGCCTTCTCCTCTACATTACAAAGCTTGCCGGTCCACCACAGCAAAGGTGTGCACTGCAATTAAAAGGGATGAAAGTATGTTGATCTGATTGGCCTTGATTGAAGCCAGCTGCTATCACACCTACTGCTAATGTAATCCTCCTAATCCGTCCGCTTTCACCACAGTGCTGCAGGTGCTCTGGTCATGGACATCATTTGGCCGACACACAAGAGAGCCTGTGCCACCCGCCGGCAACTTGAGTGATAAAAGCAAAGGGGCCCAGTCTATGCACAGAATGTAGATAAGACACACAAAAACCTAATTAAGAAGTGTGCTATGATAAAGGCATTGTAATAAAGTAAACCTACAGTAACTCCTATATACCAAGCAAACATCTGCACACTTATCTACACACTTATTATTTGCTAAACAAGGAGGTGAGGTGGAGGAGATCTAGCAAGCAATAGAGGATGACTTCACTGTTAAAAAAACAAAGTAAACACCCAGCAGTCAAGTCCATGTCAGAGAATATAAATATATAAACTTTTGCAATATAAAAGTACAAGCTGTGGAAAAGTCAATAAAATACAATATGGCATTTTTTTCTTTGTTTTATGTTTTATCTTGATTGCCTCTCCTCAGTCTTTTTTTTCCCCCAAAGAGGCGGTTTCGTGGCCAGACCGAAGCTGGTGCTAGGTTTAACAAGGCAGAGCCAGAAGCAACATTCTAAAAATACAATCTCCAACAATGCGTTCATGTTGGTGGAACATGGGTATCAGACTAAGGTTTGAGAGGGTCACTTTGAGATCAACTAGTCATATTGAAGCCCTGCAGACAACGCAACGGATAATCAGCACAGGAAATTACACTATTTACAATTAAACCCATTTCTGAGCCAGAACTTTGGATTGCAAATGATTAATAGTATTTTTATATACATTTGTGAAATCAAAAGTAGTGATGGGCTCTTTGAAAAGTCTTTTTTGGGCTAGGATGGTATATGCAGGGCTGCCTTTACCTGCCACTAGGCCCTGGGGCTGAGAGGTTTCGTAGGCCCCCCCGGGCAGCGGTCTTACAATACAGATGCGTTAAAGCCATGTTTGTCTACACCACAATATCTCTATTGATGAAATACAAAATCACTTAAGGTAACATGTACATAAACCCATTCCTGGTCTAATGACTTTTAGTAACCTAACACACATGGTTGGTTACAGTATTTTTTAAAGTTATTGAGGAGACAGTGATGGGGACCCAGGACCTTCTAGGGGGGTCCGTGGGCATGCCCCCCCCGGAAGAAAAATTTGAACCTTTTAAAGTAAAATGCATCAATCTGGTGCACTTTGAGAAGAAAACTAAGGCTAAATCAACTGTGTCCTATGTGAGCTATTTTCTGGAATAATTTGGAGACACAGAAATACCAAAAAGCAGAAACAAAAATATACAAGTTTAAAAAATCCCTTATCCCAAACTTACTTCTCTCTTTGAATTATTTGTTTTGTTCAACTCAATATGGGCCCTTGATCTGCGTTGCCCCAAACAATGTTATTTAAAGAAAAATAACAAAAATGTACTGGTGAATGATAGGCCCCCTGATCTTCATAGGCCAAAAATAATGTGATTTGTTTTCCCTTTTCTTTACTAGTTCATGATGGGCCCCTGATCTCCGTATGCCCCCCCCCCACCCCCTTACGAAGATTAGGGGCCTATCATGAGCCAGTCAATAATGTATTGTGACAATGTCTGGGGCCTTCTAGATCAGGGGCCTATATTGAGACAGTAATTTTTTTTTATTTTTTATTTTTTGAGAGGCCCCTGATCTTCGTAGGCCCTGTGGCTTCAGCCCAGGTAAGCCCGTGCATAAAGGCGGCCCTGGGTATATGACAGAGCATGCAACCCAGGGAGATGGGAAACTGAGTAAGGCTATGTCTTAAGAAATGTCTCATGGGGGCGCCCTTAGCTCAGTTGGTAGGGCGTCCCCCCCCCGGGCGGGGCCCAGCAGCAGACCCGGGTTCGATTCCCGCCCGCGGTCGTTCTCTGCATGTCACTCCCCTCTCCGCCCCATTTCACCTATGTCTCTTAACACTATCGATAAAGCATGAAAAATGCCAAAAAAAAAGTCTCATGAAGCTCCTGTGAAGAAGGACAGAGAAGAGAGGACAGAGGAAAGTGGGTGATTAGAAAAAAAAAGTGAGGCAAGAGCAGGGATGAAAAAGTGAGGCTGACAAGGGGAAGAGGGCAGAGCAGAGCTAATAAAAAATAGATTCATCTAATAATTAGGAAGCGAGTTCACGAAAGGCTATGACGAAATCTAGCGTGTGAAATGTATTATGCATTCCACATCGATGGAAATATTAAGTACTGTATGACTCCAATGGTCCGTACATGAGGTTGAAATTAACAGATGTAATCAAAGCTCTTTCACTTCATCACACTCATATTAAACAGATTTCCATTATCTCTTACAGTGTTGTCAAGTGCTGACAGGTAGCAACATCAGGTGTCTACTTGTACGCGGAACATTTTGCTCTCCGTCCTTGTTCTTGTTCCAGTTGCTGCAATTGCGGCAATACGGACAATTTCCTTCCACACTGATATAGTGGGGGGGCCGTTGTCTGAGGAAAGAGGTGAGTTACATGCAAATTAGAAATGAGTGGTATGTAAGGATGACACAGCACTTCCAAAGACATAAAGAGAAAGCTGGTTTAGTGGTCATGTACGAAGACTGAATAATTATCACAAGTAAATGAAGGGAGCTGATGCAAAGGTGCTTCAATACCGTAGAGCATTGAGCCAAACACAACATAGCATGTGCCACTTTCTCCTACCCTTAAAATACTACTCTGGGCACAAACCATTGAAGCTCATTAACTATGTCGGAAAATTCGGAGCTACCAATCAAATCGTACTACCTGATATGGGCGGGCGTAACCGGATGTAGACAGTGCTGCTGCGCATGCACCGTTGAAGTTGAGATAGTCAACAACAAAGATGGCTGCGGATAATTGTTCAAAACGACTTTGACCTCGACACTGAACAATTTGGAAGATGGCACTCAAATATTTCATGAGCAAGAAGGATGAATTTTCTCGTTTGCCGACCGACCACGGCAAAAGTTTAATTTCAGTTTTACTTTTTGTACAGATAATGCCCATAATGAATGTCTCATGCCTGTGAGGCTACCTGGCCAACCAAGATACATTTTCACATGTTCAACCATAAATTAAGCATGAAATGATGAAACAATAGTGTTTGTAAAACATGTAGGAAGGCCTGTGGAGATGCCCACTGATGTCAGCGCCGCAGCCTTTTAGCTGAAGCCAACAGACAGAGTTTTAAATATGTAAGAAGCCACTACAGACGTTCCCATCAATAATATATCGTCTATATTTTCCAACAGCATTACAGTGAATATTGTAATATTACATTAACACAAGAGGGCATTGTCCCTGTGCTAATGTGTGCTATTAACAGTAATGTAGGTTACAGTATGTAGTAATGATCACAGTTTCGAGGAAGAAGTTATGCAGGATGTGTTCATTGCTTCTTGTGAAGGTTTAAATGCATTACTGAGGCTCCAGTGGCCAAGACTAGAGTGACTCATGTGTAGATGGGGGAATATGATGGAATTTGTTATTTAGCTTGCCCAAGATCTAACTTCAGCAAAAAGAGAGAGAAATGTGTGATACAATTTTCATGACCAATTATCTACCTACAAGGAGTTTCAAGTCAACTTCTGAACTTCTAGTCATTGTAAAAAAATAAATACATGTAAAATTCAGGTTTACTCATGTATGCTACAACCTACTCGGCATGTTGCCTAGGACACGCGACTGTATTCCTCAAGTCCCTTTCTAACTTTTAATTGCACATTTGTCGTGTATAAGCATAATTTCTAGGGGAAAGTATTACATTAATCAGTATATTTGTCTTATGTAAAAAAACAGGAAGGTCGTAGAATAGAAATGCAATGGTATTTAACATAAACCAAGTGAGTAAGTGTACCCAGTGAAACACACAGATACAGTACATGTTAATTAATTAATCTACATTTTTGAGTGTTTCCCTATGCTGACTTCTTTGTTGTTGTTTCTCCAATGCATGTTGACCAATGCATACTCTACACATATACGCTTACCCTCTTTTCCTCTCCCTCCACACACACACACACAAGCACACACACACACACACACACACACACACACACACACACACACACACACACACACACACACACACACACACACACACACACACACACACACACACACACACACACACACACACACACACACACACACACACACACGTGCAGTGAGCCAGTGAAGCGTTGAGGAGAGGTCTATCTGACTGTGGTCAACTGAGTCACCTGGGAATCAGACAACATCAATCCTGCTGTCAATACTGGACAGCTGAGCCATTCAGCCTGCCCAGCCGCAAGGGGAGTGTGCCAGTGTGCCTCTGTTTCACATGCAAAGTGTGTGTTTTAAGGAAAGAGAGTATGTATTTACTGGCTTGCTGGTGAGAATGTAAAAGTCTATGTCTTTGAGAGAAATGAAGTATGTAGACTTCGGAGAGAGAGACTAAGCTACACCAGTCCGCTACATGGAGTCAGTCAGTGCGGTTACATGGCACAACTAGATTGGATTATCACATATATCGAACAAGACACTCGAACGGACCGTGTCACTTGTCTGAGTATACATGGCCTTTCAGAAATCGGATAAATGTCCGATGCATGGCTGTCTCCACGATGCTAGGTGGCGCTGTAGCCCTTTCAACCATGCTTTCAACAAGTGGTTTTAGAGCCACGTCCGCTTCTCTTCCGTCAATAACCCATGGTGTAGCCTATCACGCGCAGGCACACAAGCACAGAACGAGAAGTCCAATATGAGATGTCCGATCCCTGTATACATGCAGAGAGAAAGCCGACAATGAACGAATTATCTAGGTGTTCTTATCCGACTTCTCTTGTCCGTTATTGTGCCGATTTGTGTCCGAAGTAGATCGGATAAAGGTGTTTACATGCAGGTTAAAAGTCCTGTTGAGGTCTTATTCGTTTAGTTACCCGATTATGAGTCTGCATGTAAACGCACTGACTGATTCTAGACAACGCTTGTTGTCAAAATCACTTTGTCAAAATCAGTGAATATCTCCTCACGATACCTCTCCATACTGTGCTGAAATCTTTATTTGGTGTTAATACTCAGCCTAGGCTCTGTAAACTGATATCTAAAAACAAAGGGGGGCCACCATAGCCAGCAACATGCCTATTTACAGAACATAGGGCTATGTATTAACACTGGATTTGTTTTCTTCTTTAATCCTCTCTGAGCAAATACAAACCTGTAGATTTACCCTCTGACTCAATGGGTCTATTGACAAAATCATAGCATTGTCAGTGTCCATAAAATAGAGTTTATGAAAAGACAGCCCATGCTGTGCTCCTGACTTTCTATCTAATACAATTCATATGTATTCATGAATTGAATGTGTGTTTGCCCTTTTCAATTGTATAGTTCCTATCTATACTGAGATGATGTGTTTGTCTGACCTTCAGTTGAAACCTCTGAGGTACACTATACAGTACATGGTTGTTGCAATGTGTATGTGTGTGTGTGTGTGCATGAAGAGGGTGTTTTGCCATTGTTTGTGTGTGTCTGCTCTCACCAGTTGTGCACTGCCTGAAGGCATTATTTAACATTGGTCTTACCACTAGAATACATCAACCCCTATTATAAGAGGCTGCTGATTTTACCACACACACACGCACGCACACACACACACACACACACACACACACACACACACACACACACACACACACACACACACACACACACACACACACACACACACACACACACACACACACACACACACACACACACAGAGATGAGATCTCTAAATGATGCTATGTTTCATATATATCTTTCTATCCTGCTCTCTGTCTTTCAGTGTAACAGATGGAAGTCACGGATATGGCTGATGCCCCTGGTCATGTTTTTCCCTTCTTTTTTTTTTAGACAAAGGCCACTCACCCATCCAGCCCTGTGTCTCGGTCTCTATTCTCTCTGCAATCTTTCTCTCCACTTCACACACCCCTTTACTGTCACATGTTCTTCACTCCCAATCTTCCATCCCTACGGTTATTTTGCCAAGTGTGACGAATCTTCTCTGATGACACTGGGGCTCTGTGTGTTTGTTTACCAGTTTGTGAGTGTGCCTTGTACTAGATTTTCTTTTGGAGCACAACACCTTAGAGATTTGTTTTGGGCATGATGGTTAGGAAAGTGAGTTAAATATTTGATGTGTTCCACAAAAGGCAAATTAACTGATCATTTCCAATACTATGTGAAGGAATTTAGTTTCACCCTTTGAACTAGTCAGTGAGAATAGGAATTAAACGAGATGTAATAGAGAGAGCATCATCATCAACATAAAGATGGGATGAGGTGCTCAAAGTTAAAGGGGCACACTGAAAAATATTTTAGAACCACAATATACATGATGACGTGTTGAGTTATAGCAACCAATATTCTCAGAATGTATCATGGAATCTTAGAATAAACTGCATTACACTGTATCAGTATGTGAAATGTGTCATTGGGGAATATTTATTCACCTGGATGGCCATCTGTACTCAAAAACAAGTGATCAATTATCAGGAGATGTAAACACATCCAGCATAATGTCCCTCTACCAATGACATAGTTACAACCAATCATAATTAACCCTATATGAAGGGTTCAGTAAAAACTCACCAGCTATACAATAAAACCAAGTAAAAAATGCGAATTATTGATTGACTATAACAGCTGACTATTAGCCTTTGTCTCCTCAGTAATACTCCATCCAGAATATCATTATGTGTATGCCAAGCAAACTTTTTTGATGTTATTGATTATGGCCTGCATGTTTGATCGTGTGTCTGGATGCCCTTCATATCATGTCACAGACATAATTTCTCCTTCTTGTCCTTGTCAATCACATATATTGTTCACCCTTAGGTATACCAATACGGTATAGTATACATACTGTATTTAACTGCACTGAATGTTAACAATAATTCTAAGACTAAGTTGTAAAATCATTTTAAACCGGGGTACAGAGCCTACCTGATACTGTGAGGTTCTAGGTTCAACAGACCCACATATTTGAAATGGGAAGGGCAAGAGCACAGGGAAGTGCAGACCTGCCGTCTGTTATAAAGAGTCCACACTGATTGTTTAGCTTTTACAATTTTGAAAGCTGAAGATGTTACCTTCCTACAATTGTAAGAAATCCCTGCAAAGACAATACTTATTATGTTCGAGCGTATTTACATTTGCGGTTTATTAGGTTTGTGGGTGTAAAACTGGACATTTTGGCCGTTGTTATCTGTATATGCTGTACAACAACACATGTTATCGGCCACAGACTGGCATAGTCAGGCTTATGTTAACCCTATATTTATCAACCGCAGTCAGGATCACTAATCAACTTTTGTGCTGATGTGCAACGCTTATAATCAATCACACAAATGAAACTCAATATCTCAACGTCCCATGTATGCAGTGTTGGCAAAACAGAGGGCACAACCTTTCAGCTATACTACATCATGTGATGAAACATATCTGCCCGGATTATTCACCTGAGTGACTCAATCAATGGGCCCAGCTTACATCTGTAATGTTAGATCAAGTATAATGCAAATATGCCGTTTCATACAACAATACAACTGTTGTTTTCTTATTCAGAGTGATGGATTAACTTTACACAATGCATTTGGAGCAGTTGTTGTAAAGCTTTTAGAAATGAATGCGAGTGAAAGAGCCTTAGAGCTGTTAAAGTCTTAAACTACAGCTCAAATAACAAGAGAAAAAACATTAACTCTCCATTAAATAGATGGAAAACAAATACATTGTTGAATGTCACCAGCCAAAGGGGTTCCGAACCGCTGGCTTAATCATTGACCTTAACGCCACCATGCCACTCTGTTGTGCCTCACACTGTGTATTCAGTGTGAGTAATGTGCTGCTTGACACAAGAATGGATGGCAAACGATGGCAATGTCAATAGTGGGTGCTCGCCGAGAAGAGGTTTTTCATTGCTAGCTGTCATAACAGAAGTGTCTGGTCATGCATCTCTCTGACTCCATGCAGTATACCTCACACAAAGCACCCATGCACTTTAGGACACACACACACACACACACACACACACACACACACACACACACACACACACACACACACACACACACACACTCACACAAATGCAAGTAAACACACACAGAACATTTCAGTAAGTGAATGTATTATATACATGATAGAAAAACGCTCAAGTAAGTGTTGCAGTGAATACAAAGCAGTCAACCAAACACAGAGCACCTCTTATGTTACAAGCCAAAGCAATGATTACAGAACAAAGGAGGGCAGACTGAGATTGATTGACAGAAAATAGAAGTAAAGACACTATGTAGGAACAAATACATCACAATGCCAAGTGAAGTTGGCACGGTGTAGTTGTTGCCACGTTGAAATGAAGGTATTGTTGCGCAGCCAGCAGGGCCAGCCTTTGTCTTAACAAGACAACTTTCTCCTTTTAAAAGTGTTTGCATCCTACACTATCTGACACCCCCTCTTCACTGCTTTAACTCTCTCCCATGCATGCTGTCCTTTTGCTCCCAAATCCAGGCCCGCAGCCAGCTGCTGTACTCACTGGTTGGGTCCCAAAAATCCTTCCATGCTAGCACAAAAAAATAATATTGTTGAATAGAGCGACATTGTCAGTTGTCAGACCGCCTCCCAGATGTTTGTGGGAAAGACAGATGGAAGGGCAAAGCTGCCATCTTTGTGTGTATGTGTGTTAACCAAAGGCTGGCATGAGTCTCCCTCTCTGTGTTTATACGCATAAGTTTTATAGGCGCAATAAAGTTTAGAGTTTTATTGATCCGGAGTCCTGACTCGCCGTTATCAGCTTCATCTGCACGCCGACCCGTATCGACCGAATTAATTCCGATGGACAATAAAACTTAAACTGTTCCACTGATCACCACTCCACGACTCTAAACTGATTGTTCGGCACTATCGCTATATGGGGGAAGAGGGGGAGGAATAGAGGGATGGTACGAAAGACAAAGAGGAGAGGAATGCAGCGGGCATAGAGGTAATTGCCGTCCAATCAAATTGAAAACAGAGAGAATAGACAACAGGGGAGAGGGCTTTGAGGACACTCGTGAAAAGAATCGAAAGGTGACAACTTAAAGGTGGAGTCTTCAAATATGGATAAGCGCATATTGTCAAAATCACTTTTTGTTTTTCGAAATCAATGAATATCTCCTCACAAACTGCTAAATGTCCCTTCTGTGTGTTTGCTTAAAAATAAATCCTGTGGTAATACACCTCTTCAGCTTTGTAAACGGGCATGTTGCTAGCTACGGAGGGCCCCTTTGTTTGCAAACCCTTTGTTTACATACTTGTTTACAGAGCTTAGTCTGTGTGTTTGCAGCAGCTCATTATTCCAGTTCACACACCGCACGGACAGGTAGCGCCTCATGAGGAGATATTGACTGATTTTCACAAAAAGTGATTTTCAGAAAGAAAATTCAGGAAGTGTACTCCAGAAACTCCGACTCCACCTTTACATATAACCTTATCTTTTTCACAGATTACTGCTCCAAGAGTTTTCACATAGTATCCTGATTTGTCACTGTGTATGTGTGTGTGTGTGTGTGTGTGTGTGTGTGTGTGTGTGTGTGGGTGTGGGTATGGCAAAGGGGTGATGGAGGCAGCGCAATGAAGGAGGAGATGAAAGGACGGAAGGAAGAAAGGGCACTGTGATAAAAAATGTAACAGCCTAATCCCAGCTGCTCAACAGTTTAAAAGGAAGGACTCCTGCGAAAACGCAAAGATGAATGAATATTAAGTGGAAAGAGGAGCTGCAGGTGGCAGGACTGAGGGGAATTCCAATGGATACACTTTAAAATGCAAGTACAGACATAGATGGAGGGGGGGGGGGGGGGGGTGTTAAGGGCGTCGGCAAACGAGCCGTGATGAAACATTAAACATCCCCACACCATCAGCTGTGGTTATTAATGGGAGGAAAAGACGGAGACTAGGGGAAAGAAAAGCAAAGAGAAAGGCGTACGTGGTTGTCATAAAGGCGTTAATGCTGAAAAAAGTGTCAACTGATGTGTTCCTCTAAGGAGGACGCAGAGCAGGGGACAGAAAAGAAAGATAGGAGAGCCAATGTGATCATTTGGGGAGTAATTCTACAAAAAATTACGAGGCGCCAATTTATTCGGTCCAATCTGCTAACTACCGAAATAACAGCCTTCATTTTCCCTTTATTCACACAATCAAGACACGAAACTCAATTTAATTAATGTGATGATGGCCATTCTGTAGGTTTAATCAGAGCCTGATCACCTGTTCTTTGTGCTGTGTCACTTGAACAATGAGTGGTTCCTGAAATGTCAGTCTCAGTCCATTCCCTGGCCTGCTGTGATCTGTTCGTGACCTCTAGGTGCTTGTTTCATTTTGTCAATGTCCTGTAATACCACGTGCTCACTTGTGAGAGATTGGGCGCAACTTAAACAACAGAGTCCTTTTTGTTGTTAGTCAAGTCAAGGTCAAATGTATATAATATAGCCCAAACCACAAATTACAATTTCCTGAAGGGGGATTTACCATCTGTACATCAAACAACACCCTCTGTAGACTCTGAGGTAGAGTTTGGTGTTATCAGCGTATGAACTGAATTTGAGACCATGTTGGCAAATGATTTGACCAAGGGGGAGCATGTAGATTGTGAAGAGAAGAGGGCAAAGAACTCAGCGTTGAGGCACGCCTTGTTTGACTGTAACTGGAGGGGAGCTGGAGTTTCTGATGGTAGTAGCATGGATGCAGGAGGATGCTGAATAGCATTAGGTGACAGAGTCATATTGTCTGATATTAACAGGTAGGCTATTCTTGAGGAAAGGGGCGGGATAAGAGAAAGCTCTGCAGCCCGCTGACTTTGTTTGAACTCCGGGGACAGACAGGAGCCCTGTATTCTGAGAGCGTAGTGCACATGATGGGATATAAAGTACAATGAGATCAGACAGGTGTGAAGGGACGAGCCTGTTTGCTATTCTATAAGGCATGAGAAGCACCTTGAAGACTGACACAGACAGGGAGCCAATTTGTGTTCAAATATGACCACAGCTGTGACAAGGCTGGGTTTCTGAGTGATGCTGAGCACACTGTCAGTTTACATGGGTCTTTAACTTTGAACCGGCAAACAAAAGATGTGTATGGTCACCTGGGGCCTGTTTCAGGTAGCTGGTTTTGAGGCAACCCAGAGTTTGTTCGCTCTGAGTTGGTGGAAACTCTGGGTTTTCCGTTTCAGGTAGAAGGTTCAGTGCAACCGAGAGTCAGTTACTGCGGCAACATACGCCGTGGGTCTAACCTGCTGGATAGGTGGTTAGACCTACCCTGAGTTTGTTTTCACTTTACGCTGCAGCTCCGACTGAAGAAAGAGTGTCACTGTCACACGCGTCCCTGTACAGTTTGAAGCAAAATCACTCTATAGAAATCTCCATCGGGATGTTTTTATCATTTCCTGATGATTTTACGTTTGACCAATCATTTATCTGATCAGTAGCCTTGTTCTCAGCCCTCGGTCCGTTCATATAGGCGGCCACCTTACACATCGTGACATGCTCTACATTCAGATTAATAAACCTATTTGTAGCCTATTGTATGTTTTTTAACGTCTGTGCCACTGAACATATTTATGTCAGGTGGATTCATGTAACGCTGCGGCTGCACGCGATCGTTGTAGTTCACTTGTGCGATCCTAAAGTCACAGACAAGCCTCGTTAAATAGCCTAATATGAATATAAAAATGATATAATAATTTAAACTGTGATCACTTGTGGAAAATGGATCTGGTAATAAATCAATCAGGCTCTTCAATGGAAACTGTCACCTAATGTGTCTTGACGTTAATGTATTTCACTCCCCATTTAAAAGAAGCGACAGTCTGTTCTGTTTACTGCACAGTAGGCTTTAGGCACTGTCAGTAATGCTGTGCCGCGCCAGCTTTATTACTTTACAGCTGATATGCGTAACTTTTTAAGATAGACTATGGCTTCTCATACGGAAGCGAAATGATTATCTTGACAAAAAATGTTTGCTCTGTTTTTTTCTGAATTGCCGAGGAGATTAGATCAGAGTTATGAGACAATATCCCGTTAATTCTTCTCCATAGGCTACCATAAACTCATTCGTTAATATTTCTAACTCTAGTGGGAGGAGCGGAGATTTCTTTTTTTCTTTTTTGAGAAGTGGAGAAGTGGGAGGATCAATCATTTGTTTCTTCTGTTTCCATGGTGAATCATGTTATCAGCGATCCATTGACGATGGCTTTTATGCACACGCTCCACCCAGAGTGAACACGCTCAGAGTTGATTAACCCAACGCTGATCCACTGTTCTGAAACCGAAAACCCAGAGTTGCTTATCAACCCTGCGCTCTGAGTTTACCAACTCAGAGCGCAGGGTTAAACCCAGAGTATGTAAAACCAGCTACCTGAAACAGGCCCCTGGAAGGAGCAGAAGAAAGTTGCAAACACAGCATTGTCACATTGTCACTTTCTAGGTTAATCTTGTTGACGAACACGACACTATGAGAGTGTTGGGAGTGAAGAGCCAACTGAACCCAAAATGTTCAGTCAGAAAAACAAAACAAGGAGCTGAAAGACATTCTAAAAATCTGTACAGCTGGGTGAAAGTTCAGAGTCTCTGTAGGTTTTGTCACACACCGAGGTTTGGGCAACCCCTGTCATATGTCATATTGTCAATTCAATCTGTTAATAATAGAACTATTTGATAACAGTATATTTGCTTTTAAAGGCAGTAAAGTATTCGGTATCGACCTACTGTAGGCATGTTTTTTGCATCTTCTTTGTGATAATATCCCATTTCATAAACTGCACCTGTCAGTGCAAAGGCAACACTTATATTGTCACATGCCAATGTAATATAATGCACTGTTTGGTTTTGAACACCTTAGTGTTTGCACTCAACATCCACAGACCAGGGTTCTATCATTGCATTGCCATTGCGCTCATAGTGACATAGGACTGGATGTGAGGTATGAAGAGGAGAGGAGGAAGAGACAGATGACAAAAACAACAAAGGAGGCAGTGGGAGGTAATTGTATCGGTACATTTCACATGATAAGAAACGCTTTGTGTTTTTTCCTCTTCCTCTGTGCGGAGGAGATAAAGAAAGCCATAGGAACAACAAGGGGGAAAACAAGTCAACATGACAAACTGAGACTCACCTGGGAGGGAGCGGTGGAGAAAAGGGATAATGGTAAAATGTTTAAAAGCTTCACTCATCTTCTCCTGAGTCCGTAACGGATTGTAGCTTGGCAGAGCAAAGGGTGGAGCAGAGAGTCGAGTGACTGGGGAGAGGGTGGAACAGAAGAACCAGAAGATAATAGAAAATAGATGGGGGAGAGGGCAAAGCAAAGCTGTGGCACAATAATCATTTTAAACAGCCTGTTGGGGATGGATAGAAGGGGGATAAGAGGTGTGGAGGGTGAGGAAGAGGGAACGAAGAGATTGACAAAGAAAAAAAGGGGGGAGGGCGGTGGCATAAATGTAAGGTTAAGATGCTACATTTGGAGGGCACTTGCTGTGTCACATCGCTTAATAGTTTCCCTGCTCTATTGGAAACAGGAGAACCGGGGAAGAAAGAAGCAACATGAAGGAGCACAGAGGGGTTTGCTCAATTGCATCACTGTAAACTGAATGTATTCAGGTTGTGGACTTTTGGTGAGAGACAAAAAACTAATTTGGAAATGCCCCTTTAGGCTCTTTGAAATAATGATGGGTATAAGAGATACATAAATATTGAAACAGTATTCATAATATATTAAGACAGCTCTGGCAAAGGATGTGTAAAAGTAACAGAGAAAGAAGAACAAGTGAAGGGAATGGGGATAGGACGGAAAGAGATATACGTGGATGCAGAGGAAGTTGTGGGACTGAGTTTGGGGAGGTCTGGAGTGTGAAAGGAAACAGGAGAATATGTATTGAAGTTTAGCAGGCTGCCTGGCTTGCCTGTGTGGGATTTACTCGACCCCTCTCATGAATCCTAGACTTTTATTGGCACGGCTCTTCTTGGCGGATTTTATAAAGTGAGAGGATGACATCCCACTGTAGCTCAGCGTTTTTTTTCATTTCCGTGCATTCATGTGCTCGGGCGGGGCATTATTCAAGTGCGGTGGCGTCTGCATACACACGTCCACAATTTGATTTGCACAGTCATCCCTGATTGTGTGTTATTTTTGAGTAGGGGTTATTTTGCACTTTGGGATATTTGTGTTACAGCCATGCGTTTATAATTGGGTCCAAAGATCACCACCGGGTCATTCCACCAACTGTACAATACAAATGTATTTAGTTTTAGACCTTGATTCGGGCGCAATTGCTGTAGATGGGAATAACAATCCCTAACCCTAACTTTCAAAAACTTCCCTATGACAGCTGAGGTTGACGGCACATGTGTTCTGTCTGATCACGTGTTTCATATTCTTTCTCATTCTTCATCTTTTTCCCCAGTAAAATTGAATTATTTGCTTATTACTGGCATCGGGTAGACAGACAGCCTACACCCTCAGGATACAGTGTTTGCCAAAAGGTGTGCAGTATAATGGGGTTTAATCGTGATGCCGAAACAGAAGGAATGAAAAGGGTCTCAGATGCTTTGCAGAATGTTGAAGAAGCTAATGAATCTCCCTGGGTTGTGTCAGAACTAAGGCTGGGCCTTTAGAATATACAACACTTTGAAAGTCCCCTGTTTACTCATGATTTGATCTATGCCCGTGTCATAACTATTGTGGTTATTTGTTGTCGGTTTTGCACATCCTCGCCGCAAGCCAAATGATTCTCATTAAAAACAAGGAAAGGAAAGTTGGACTAAATGCATTTAGGTAGCGCGTTCTATTCATCCTCAGTATTGATCTTCAGGCTTTAGGTATAAACAGAGTGTTTGATCCAGGCAATTAGGATGGATATTCTACTATTTAAAACCAAGCTGTATTGTTGACATTTACAAGATGGATCTGATTTTATTCAGCAAAGCAGATGGCGTATAAACACGATGTCCCACACTAATGAATTATGTAAGTTACATTTGCAGGTGGTTAGTTGCTCTAACAAGTCCAAAAAAAACAAGGCCAAAGGGTTTGACGTGTAATATGGTCTGACATTGTTTGCTTCTGCCCATGGCAATATTGAATATTAAGCTCTAAAAGCATAAACGTCAGATGGGTAAATTAAGGGCTATAAACTGCTCCTCTCCAGCTGATTGTAGCAGAGTGGATGCCAGAGATAATTTGTTTATGAAGCTGTGTGTAGATGTCAAAGATGCTATTTCCTTAACTAATGATAACGATGGGTGTGCCATACCTAAACAAAATTACATCTTTTTTTATTGGACCACCTTGAAATAAAGAAACCTGGACCTAACAACAACCTTATTGAGCAATATCCTGGTCCTATTTCAGGCTAGAACCTACGGCAATAATATGCCAACACACCATGCCAAGGTTGTCGTATTCACGTCACAACAGCCATACAATATGTGTGTGTGGTTATGACTGGAGCAGATGTGATGAGCAAGTCACATATGCCCTTTTGTCAACTCTGTTTGAGTGAGATTCGTTTGCGTAATAAAGCTACCGGCTGACTTTTTGTGCGCGGGTGTGTGTGTGTGCGGGTGTTTGTGTGTGTGTGTGTGTGTTTGTGCGGGTGTTTGTGTGTGTTTGTGTTTGCAGGAGATTGGACGACACTAGAGGCTGGTAATCAGGAAGATTAACGTCACATCAACGAAGCGGTAGTACGTCGTGATGGCTGCTGTGAGTGATGCGTTCCAGTAACGGCAATTAGTGACTGCTGATGACAAATCAGCAAACTTGAAGCCAATCCCATAGTGTCAAATGTAATAAAAGTCTAGAGTGAACAATTGTCACATGTGTGAATCATGTCTTCTACTGCGCAAGATCTATTGTGCCAGCTCTACATTAGGGACATTACATTATCTTATCACTTCAAAGTAAATTATGACAATTAGGATTCCTTCCACTCAAGACTGATTGCACCTAATTTGGTTATAAAGGCAAAGCTTATGTAATCATATCATATGGAATCATCCAGAGCAGTTCGACCTGACCCTCTGTAGGCGCATTGCAAGGCAGCTAATGATAAGCTATACTGAGTCCCCCTTGTAACAAAGTTCCCTTATATTTATATAGGAAGTCCTAAGGATAATGTACGTCCCTAAGTCTAATTAGATCCATCTCACATAAGCTTAGGCAATTCAACATGACAACCGAGAGAGGCTACTTCCTAATAAGGAATAATTGCTCAAAACCTATAGATCAACTGCTAATACAGCTTCTTTTTGTTTTGCAATGTTCTATGTTCGTAATGGATTCCCCTCTGGATCACAATTCCATTCAGGATTACCACTGATCCTATTTTGTTTTGTGATGAGAATTACTGTGGGGCTTACCTACATGGCTCTATGTGCAAAAGCAGATTTGATTTGATTCATTCATTGTAAATACTTATGGGCTTGTTTGAGTGCTGAATTTTTGAGAGCCAGAAGAGTAACTGTGTCTATTCTTTCTTTACAGGGAATAACTTTTATCTTTAATCATGTTTAAGAGGATGTAAAAAATTAAAGTGCTGTGTATTCTCATTTGCAGTGGCTAATGAAGCTTATTGTCACGGTCATTGCCAACAGAAGCATTGAACCTGAAAACCTAAAAAAATCTCATCAACATCACTTGACTTTTGCACAGCAGATACATTCAGCACTGCATTCACTCTAGAAAAAAAAGCTCCTTAACGCTATCCAGTCTGAAATTGTAATCCACTCTGATGCTCACTTTAACTCCATTATATACTCACTAATATTTTCTCCCAAGATAAAAAAGCTCTACAAACGCTATCCCCATAAGACATTCAGGAGTACGGTGAAATCAAGTCTGTGGATTCCGATTTAATACTTGCTAGTTATTTAAAGCACAGACAGCGAGCGGGCCTGGGTGTGGGTGTGGGCTCCCCGGACTGTTGGCACAGCTTCAGGCTGCTGAGAAATTAATGTATGAGAATGATCAGGAAAGCAACAAAAACTGAACCAATGAGCAGCATTTTCTGCTGAACTGCAACAGAAGCCAGGAGAGTATTCTTACAATTTTAGACATTCTTGTAACACATTAAACATAATGGAACCAGTCCAATCACAAGAATGTTATATAGTTTATGAAATGAGTTACCATCATCAAACATTTTATGAATCTAAGGTAAATACAAGCACTTCAACCTTTCCAGAAACGTGTGTATGTAACCTCAGTAGCGTCTGCCATTAAAATGTCCTGAAATCTTAAGCATATTGAGGGTGTATCAAGTCTCAGATCCAGGTGTCTTGAAAACACTGCTGCTTGTATATTGTGGTGAGAAAAATCTTGTGGTGTATTTGCGAAAGTTAAATCCTTGGAGGATTAGTTTTTTTGCATACAATAGGATATTTTTTTACATTGTCCTATCCACCTCTCCATACTTCATACACTGGAACAGAGTCCACACTCAAACACTCTTTTTTATACTCAGTTGGATTGTATACCTCATGCAGCCTGTGTTGGAGGATTACTGCGAGAAATACAGACAAGACTGCTTTTAAATGGGCAAATGATGCAGTAGTATTTCCGGGATTTTGCCCATCATCAAATGAATGTTCTTAGTTATATAAACAGGCTTGATCACTGAGAAACTCTGGCGGCAGTATGCTAGTTAATCTGATTGGTTGAGGGAAACTTCGATGAGTCACAGAAGACACTTAAGTCAGCTAATACAACCTAATGCTAGTAAGTCCCCATTTTACTTTAAAATACCAGAAGGTCACTGCCTTCTCTTTATCCCCCTGCAGCCTAATCCTTTTGACTTTTAAACAAGCCAACTGAGATTCAGTGACCTAGTAATATCCGTTTGCTGCAAAGGTTGCTGGTACTTTTTGTGAGTGGATATATGACAGTTTCGACAGTGTGTTTGTTTTTCACTATATGCACTGTTACACAAATTCCAAGAAGACGGCAGTTTTGGAATTTCAGCAGGAAGAAATAAAAACAAACTAGTGGGACGGTATTGAAATGTCATAACAGTTTTTTTTTTTCACAAATATTGTTATGAATCAGACACGTCAAGCCAAGAAATACCTGCAAAAATAGAACTGTATGTACTGTAAGGTCAGTCTGAATCAATGGTGTTGGTGGTTGGTGTGCCATGTTGCATAAAAAAACACCGCATGTGTAAAAGAAGCTAACCTTACAACACAACAACATGTCACCACCTGCTCCAGACTGCCTGCTTGCCTGAGTATCAACTCTACTACAGCCATTGCTGTTCAAACTGCATGTACCTGCTGCTGTAAACAGCACACAGCGGCAGCAAAGGCAGCAGAGCGTGACACGTCTGCCTGCCTGTGTTTGTGCCTCTGTGATATTATGTAAGGAGATTATACAAATCAGGAAATGCACATTAACACCTGACCTGTTGTGGCAAATACTGCTGGTGCTGCAGGTAAGAGAAGATGGGAGAGAGAGATAGAAGACTGTTTACAGGAAAGGCTGATTACAGAAAATAACTAGGGACACCAAATAGAGATAGAGATATAATAGGGAAGAAAGTAGAGATGCATAATTTCAGAGGCAGCAGTCACACCATCACAAAAAAACCACAACTGTTTCCCCATGTTGCTTTGTTTATTAAACTGGCAAGAATAGCAGCGTGTCAGAGACTAAAAAGTTGAGCTTGATCCACCTCCAAATATATGACATCTGTGTTAATCCATCCCCTATACATCACAGGATGGCATGAAATAAACAAGCAATGCATGTAAACAAAAGCTAACCTAACTATGTCTTGATCAATGGCAAGCACATTGTTCCTCCTCTGTTTCAAAGTTTAAAACAACACATAACATCATACACAACTTTGTCTTTCAATTTCGAATGGGCAATATATTTTCCCTGCACTATGCAGCGCTCACTGGGGAAACTGGCAGTGAGCAGCCAAGTGAGGGGGTAGACAGCCACGTGTCTCTTTTGATACACATGGAGTCACCCGCCGCTTCTCTTTACCTGCCAAAAAAACAGCTGCAAGGGTTTGACTTGATGGGAGGTTGAAACTATTCCATACCAGTTCTCATCCCCTTCTGCCTATGCCAACCAAAGAGTGATGAAAAGTTACCACTGCAGTGAGAAAAAATTTAAATGTTGCATAAAAAATAGGTAAAGCTGTTATAATACTATCCTTTAATATCCATTAAATGTGGTTGTGGGTGGGCCATCACATGCTATAGCCAGTGTGCTTATATCCATCATACGGGTGAATGGAGTGTCCTAATGGTAAGCTCTTTTCCTAAATGGAAATAAAACATTTAAAATTATGCGAGATTGAACAAAATTAGTTTTTAAACCGCGATCAGTGCACGATAAATACAATGTTTCTGTCGATTTGTCTGTCTGTATATGTTTAGACACAGATGGATATAACCGCTCACAGTGGACTTTGGATCCGTGACAGTTAGACATCCTGCTGAAAGCTGTAGTTTTCTTTGCAGCCTCACTTTTTTGACAGTTTGTGGGGCGACTGTAGCTCATGTGGAAGAGAAGGTTGGCCAATGATCCAAGGGTTGGCGGTTCGATTCCCGCCTGACCACCTGTGTCATCATGGTTGTTGTGTCTTTGGGCAAGACACTTCACCCACCTTGCCTCGTGTGAATGTGTATGAATGCTGTATGTTTGAGGTGGTGGTCGCAGGGGCCGTTGGTGCAAAATGGCAGCCACGCTTCCGTCAGTCTGCCCCAGGGCAGCTGTGGCTACTATGGTAGCTTACTACCACCGGTATGACTGTGTGTGTATGAAAGTTGCTAGGGAATAAGGCGCTATATAAATCCAATCCATTATTATTATTAGTGATCCAAAATTCATAGGAGATGCCAAGGCTGACACCATGCATCCACAGAACATACCTTTGTCAGTTTGTAATGGATTTATTTATTTCAAATACAGCCATGCTCAATTATGGGATTTACATGCTATTTACATATGATTCTGATGAGGTAAAGATAAACATATAAAGGGTATATTTACATCATTTGTTTTACATGGTACAGTCAAATACCAATACACAGACAACTGAACGAAAGCAGCAAGGCTAACATGCAGAATGGTTCATTATCGTACGGAAGAAAAGCCTTTCTTCTCCGTTGATGGGGCAAGGAGTCTCTGAGCTGAGTCTCTCACAGCAATTTACAGAGTGTCCTCATGGGTCATCGCCGTTGCCTGAAGTGTTTCTTCGTGTGTATGTGTGCCCGTGTGTGTGTGTGTGTGTGTGTGTGTGTGTGTGTGTGTGTGTGTGTATGTGTGTGTGTGTGCCTGTATATGTGTGTGCCCTCGTGTAAAGCCTGAGGGATGGCAAACGGAATGACAGAAAGTTAAGATAAGCCGCAGTGACCTCCCTCCTCTCATCTCCTCTTCCTCTCTGCCTGTTTGACCTCCCTGTCAGACCCGTGGGACGCGTGCTTGCTATGCTGTGCACTCCACAGTGTAGGGGAGCTAACAAATTAAAGCTGTGGAATGCTGCAGGTGGGACGCACAGTCACGACAGAGTGTAGTGTGCATGTGCGTTTGCCGTGTCTGTCAGTCTACTAGCTAC